>NW_026942610.1:50000-77500 GCF_024139115.2 Armigeres subalbatus
TGGCGGTCACGCAGCCCAGTGGCTGCTGTTAATAAGGCACATAAGTGGCAATTAATCGGTTCTTTTCAGGACCATCATTATGTTTGGGAAGAAGGATAAGTTGAAATAATTCCTAAAGTGCAACCGTTAGGAACTGGAAAATTCTTCGGTAAAATTTTCTAGCGTAATTCGGAGTTAAATGATTTTAGTGATTGAGAATGTTGATATTAGACGAACTTTCTTCATAGAACAAAGCATAATTGTTTGGCATCGGTAGCGGAATCATAGCATTAGTGCCGGTCCGAGCATAGGCTGTCATCGGAAGATTGCTACAGCAATTTATTCACTAATGTGGCGTTTGCAACGATTTGGATGTTGTCGGCACAACATGAAATTTTCCCGCGAGACTCTAATTTTGTATTTTTCCTGTTGATGATTGAAAAAGAAATCGGTTCCGAGATGAACTTTATTCAAAGCGCAACGCTAACGTCGGTAGTTGAATCCCAAGCAAGTATCGGAAGGAGCTACAGATTTTTTGACGTAAACTTCGTCTAAGGGGAAGACTCAGATACAGGGTTTAAAACGGAAATTTCCAAATTCGAGACTGTCACAAAAATTAGGATAGATTTCAAACGCTAATAGCGTCTTTTTCTTTCGATGGATTTTCGACATTTGCTTATCAATCGATTCGGAAACCCTTCAGCAATTTGCCAATTCTATTGATACTATTGATTATCATTAATGCTTAATTTTTTTTTCTACAACAAATATGATTTTGAAAAAGTATCACCGGCGCGTGCTTACTCGCAATCTACATGCTGATACATTTCCAGTTACATCAAACAACTGAAAACCGAAATACGCCACTCCAAAATTACGAGGTGACAATATTAGAAAGAGACAAAAGATAGGAAAAATAACACGGTGTGTAGTGCCTCCCCGAGTCACCTTAAGGGAAGATCTTTTAATTACGTAACGCAAAAATTGGGCATTTTCAACCCCCCCTCCCCTTTATGTCACACTTTTTGTATGAAGCATCTAAAAATTATGTATGGGTCGTCATACTTCGCCCAACCCCCCCCCCCACAAAGCGTTACGTAATTTGTGGACGCTCCCAAGAGCCACTTTCATTGATGGTAGCCGATCGTTCATTGATGGTAGCCGTACTTCATATCAAATATCATATCATATCATAGCATATCAAAGAATATTGTGGCCAAATTTCATAAAATTTGGCCAACAAAAACCCCCTGACAATAGAACAAAACCTGCCAAAGCCGTCATTCCCCCTACTTCATACAAGAAAATTTAAACTGAGCGCTGCTAATGTTAATGACGACGACCGCGCGACCCACACCATCGCCGGGAATAAAATTTCCGGTAGGTAACGTAAAACTATTGAAAATTTTAGTTCTTTCGCGTCTGGTAAAAGATTCAGAACTAACCAACTCCGTTCATGCATCCCCAACACGGACATCATATTGCTGTAACGCACGCACCTTTTGGCCCACCGCTTCATTTTTCCTGTGCTTAGTCGTGTCTTGTCGTCGACGTGTCTTGTCTACCCGTCGACGGGTAGTTGTTGCAGAAAATTATTCACAAAGATGACGTATGTAGCAAATAAGCGGAAAATCATTAAGTGGCTGTCGTCGGTGACAGCAGAATTGTGTAAATGCAATTTTCTCCTCATTTTAACTCGCTGTCGACAAACCTGTTCTACTACAAAATTTAAACAAATTCTATTGAACGCTGCCGATGCTGATGACAACCGCACGATGATTTCAAGCAAAACCGCAAACGCGCGCGTGAGAGTAGCTTTTTGAATTGACTTGAGACGATGGCTGCGCCGGTAGCGGTCCAACTAACATCTGTATGGTCGTCGGTGGTGATTGAGAAAAATGTTTGTTCTGAAAACAGTTTAAAATAATGTTTGGTTGAAATTCGCCATTGTGTCATGTATTCAACCTAATGTTCATATGATATTACGATTCTCATTGCACTAAGAGGTTTTACGTAGTTTACGTCGAGCGGTCGTGTCTTGTACACAACCCTTCTGATTTTTCGTTTCATTACTTTTACCTCTCACTCACTTTTCGCGAGAATTATCGCAGAACAATTACAAAATTGTATAGCCGCGCCGGGATTCGAACCCAGAATAGTAACAATAATAGCTGTGGGGATGCGCTTGCTTTAGCCACACCACCAAGCTATCTGTATGAAAGCGTTAAGTTATTTGTTCCACATAAACTACTACCATCTGCATTGATGATGCCACGAAAGACTCGAATACGAAAGAAAAAGAGCAAACCAACGTTTAGCGGCAATCGAAGTGAGCGAAAAATTGTTATCACTCTCCAGGCTGTTTTTCTTTCCCGAAAAGCGATTTCTCCCCGAAAACTTTCGTGAGGGAAAATCATGTGCTCCTGAGATTGAGTGAGCCTTAAGAACCCTGATAACAATATTTGCCTCTTAGCGTCAAATATGCATTTTTCCCTTTAAATTGCATTGTTGACCAGTAAAGCTATCACAACTGAGAAATCAAAAATCTTATTGTTTTACTATACAAGTACAATACAATCCATTGTATTTTGAACAGTTTTATTCGGATATTTCAACAATATATTAACCATACACTCTATTGTGTGACGAAAAAAATGTATGGAAAAATCTCAGATTTTGGATAGTTACGATACTTAACAACCCGTACATTCTATTGCGAAAACATCATTTACATTTGAGTTTATGGTTCATAACAATGCATTCTTATATATTTCTATGGTTTCATTTACAATATAATCTATTGCCAATTTGTTGTTATTAATAGTAGTGTTACAATCAATTGTATTGTTATTCTACAGAATTTTTTATTCGGGACGATTGCAGCAGACGCCATCTTAGCGAAGCAGCGAACTGATAGTTCGAATATCGCGAGAAATTTCACTTGAGTGCTGCTGATGTTAACGACGACGCCAACACGATTCACGTCGCCCAGTGGGAATACAATTTTCTGCAGCAACTTCACCAATGTCGATAATGCGAACGCTCTCCGCTCTTTGCGGCATCTTGAACAAAATAGCTCACGTAGCCCTGTATTACTCCAGGAAATCCGCGAAAGTTGCTTAAGGAGTTTCGCCTGCACCGAAAATGAACCGAAGAATTTCTCTGAATTTCGTCGGAAGTTCCTACACGAATTCCGACGGAAGTTCCTCCTGGAATTCCTCAGAAGTTGCTCCAGGCATACCTTCGGAACCCGAACAGACGAAAATAGCTCAATAATATCAAATCGTGATTTGAAAGAAAAATGAGATTTGGACATAATTGATATAAGAGATAACAGATCAGAATTAAACTCTTGAATTCTTAAACTGAAATTAAACTTGAAAGTGACATTTCAATAATTATCGAAATTCCCATCCCTGCTCGCAGAGCAATATTTATCACATCTCACTCATCATTTCTTATCTCTCACTGTAAAAAGTGAGTAGTGAGACGTCTC
Organism: Armigeres subalbatus; assembly: GCF_024139115.2. NCBI lineage: Eukaryota > Metazoa > Arthropoda > Insecta > Diptera > Culicidae > Armigeres > Armigeres subalbatus. The sequence goes on from NW_026942610.1 coordinate 53,476, forward strand.
ACTTTTCAATTGGCACTACTCACTCTTCAAAGTAAGAAGTGAGCCATTTTTTTTTGTTGCCTCATATATGTTATATGTTATTTGTTATTTGAGCAAAATAATCTTCTTTCCAGTCATATACTAACTATGAAAATATCCCGTGCATGAGTTGTGACGGTTGTGACTACCGTTGGAATTGTGCACCGATCTGCGAATCGTCGGCGGCGGCGTTTGTCATAATTTTGGTCGGCGGCGTTTTCGGCGTCAAGCCGAATACCATTTAGCCACTGGCGTCGTAAATCGGCGTGGCGATTTTTTCTACTGCGTTTGGTACCTAAATATTTTTTCAGAATATTTTTAAGACATTAACTGGAGATTTTTTTATTTTCACCAAAAAAATCTAATCCCTAGAAAATTATATAATATATATATAGGGTTTCTTACCCCATTCCCGGCCTAACATGCGTACGACTGCATTATTCAATTGATATTTATGACAGGAAGCAACTTTTCCTAAATTTTGTGGGCTGTATAATACTGCATTGGGGTTCACTTCTGCTTAAAAAATAGCTATTCGTGCTAAATATCGTTCAAGAAAGCTTTTATTTGATTTAAATTAACGAGGTGCAGCACTCATTTCAGTCATAGCGATTTCCATTCGGCATATCACAAAAACCAGTTCCCGGCCTAAGCAAAATTTCACTCAATCTCTCAACATTTCTCTCTCATTCTCCCTCGGGACGGTAGAAAATGCGACGTAAACAAAAATATGCACGTTCCACGACAACAAGATGCCAGATGGTATCATTCATAATCATTTTTATTTGGTTAAGAAGATATATTTACTCATCCAATTTTTTTCCAAATACTTAAAAACAATATTTTTTTCACCTTTTGAAATCGAGAAAATTATAAATAACATGATAGCGTCAACATATTAAACAGTTTTCCTATCAACGATGAAGGATCATTTTCATTCTCCTGGCCTTTTGGCAGCACGGTGCGGCTAGAAGTTTTTGGGCCGAGGTGATTTTTTGTTCGGTTTGAGAATACATTTTTAAATGTATTCTAATTATGTTTATATAAGTTCTAGTGATACGTTCTAGTGATTAGATTGAAGTGCGTGTGTGGAGCATTATGGTGTGGTGATTAAAAGCTTGAAGCAATAATTGTAACGAGCACTAGGACGATTTTCAGGTAGGTGTTTATTTGATGATACCGTTTTGTAAAAGTGGAAAGAATCACTCCGGCTCAGTGGTGTGGCATCGGAGAGTAAGATTTTGAAATCTACATTTTTATTTTCTACAATTGGATCAATTTGGAGTAAAACAAGTGATTGAAAGATATTGAATATTGTGAAAAATAAATGGGAGACTTATCAATCTTACTTATCAATCATAAACCTACGGCTTCCAAACAGTATAAATCATTAGTTTTCTGTGTAGTGAGCCGGGAACCGGGTCCATAGGCCCAAGTAGTGATTTACCCTATATATAAGTTTTTCGGTTGTTTGACGGGAAACAGTGTGGATTTTTCTCAAGGATTTCTTTGAAATTTTCACGGGAAATTCCGTCGTGCGGGGCTTCTTTTGAAAAATCGGGGGCTACTTTGGACATTTTGAAACAAGAATTATAACGTAAACTACTCTCAAATTGCCATTGTCACCATTCGGGTGTCTTGTTAATAGTTGGACTGTCTATTTCGAATTTGGTATTATTTACTTTTAGTTTCCTTAGAAAATCAAAAATCCAAAGTAGCCCCCGGAATCAAAAGAAGCCCCGCTCGACGGTTCTTTAGTGTTTTTTTTTCACAAAGCAGATTTAAAAAAAATCCACATAAAAATTGGTATTTCTAAGGGATTTTTTTTTTTTAATTTCCACGGAAAATTGTTCCAGATTTTAAGGAAATGGTTTAAATATTCTTCGGAATTTCAACAGAAATCTTTTCGAAATATCCGCGAAATATTTTTCCTAAGAAAACTCTTTGGGAGTTCCACAGAAATCTCTTCGGAATTACCATAGGAATTTTACAATTTTTTTTTAAATTTCTATGGGAAATTATTCAGAATAACCAGTATGAGTTTTTCGAGAATTCCATTTTTTTTATCAGAACTTCTACGTGAAACTTTATAGTTTCACGAAAACTGCTTCCTACAGAATTTAAACTGGATTTATATTTCGAAATTTCAAAAGATATTTTTAAGTCTTTTCAGTCCATAACTCATTCACAGAAAACTCCACTATTTTTTAATGACGAAGAATCGTTTGGCCGTAAGTCATTCGTCGGAGCCACTTGGCCGAAAGCCATCTAGCCGAATTGCATTTGGTCGAAACGGTTTTTTTGGTAGAAAATGGTTCGGTGGTACGACTGAACTGGTAGTTTGGCTAAAAAAAGTCATATGCCCAATAGGGTGGTTCAAAAAGTCGATTTTGCTCCACAGCGCTCATCCGATGCTTTATCATGCTCTGAGTGTCCTCTGAAATTTTGAGCTTATTAGGATTAAAACTGATTTAGCACAAGCCGTTTCAAGTTTGCATGCAAATTAGTATGGGGAAATTTATTTTTTCATTATACTGTTAATGACGCTTCCCCATTAAGGTCACTCCTGACGGAATCCAATTTTCAAAGTACTCGCGTTTTCAAGGGCACACCATTCGATACGGAAGCAACGCACAACTGTCATTTTTATTTTTGTCACGCATGCTGCGACTCAGCAAAACTGAAGAAATAAAAATGACAGTTGTGCGTTGCTTCCGTATCGAATGGTGTGCCCTTGAAAACGCGAGTACTTTGAACATTGGATTCCGTCAGGAGTGACCTTAAGCGCAAGTTAAAAGAAAACCTACATAGCTTGAAGAAATACTCAACAGCTTTCACCCAACGAAAACCGCATGTTGATTAATCGTCTCAATAATTAGTAATCGATTTTAAGACAGGATGCGAATCTTTAGTCATGATCGTTAAACTTCTTTAAGCGCATCACTGAAATGTGCACTGCAACATAGTATCCTGAATTTGTGTGTGCTATCTTTCGCACCACGAGCAACAATGTTGGCTGTTGATGAGTTACATAATTAGCTCAAGAAAACCACGGTATAGATTAAATTCGATTACTAATTATTGGAACAATCAATTAAGATGCGGTTTTTGCTGAGTGAAAGCTTTTGAGTATTCCTTTTAGCTATGTAGGTTTTCTTTTAACCTGTGCTTATTGAGGAAGCGTCATTATCAGTATAATGAAAAAAATAATTCCCCCATACTAATTTGCATGCAAACTTGAAACGGCTTGTGCTAAATCAGTTTTAATCCAAATGAGCTCAAATTTTCAGAGGACACTCAGAACGTGATACATAATGAGATAAGCGCTGTGGAACAAAACCGATTTTTTGAACCACCCTAATGCCCAAACAGGTTGCTTGTCCAACATATAGTTAATAATAGTCTAATAGGTCGTGGTCGAAAATTTCATTTGGACGAAATGGTAGTTTGGCAGGAAGGGCTATTTGGCCGAAAATGTCATTTGCTGAACATATAATACGGCCAAAAATGTCGACCAGATTGGTTTGTGGCCTTTTGGTGGAGATCCTTTTTTCAAATGCCATCACTTGACCGAATAATGCACGCTACTGACATCCTATTGTTTAGCCCATCGCCAGAACGTAGCCAGGATGACCTGTTTATTGATTATGATGATGACACCGCGCTTGTCATCGGCTCGGAATAATGTGTTAAGCCGAGAGTTATCAAGCCGACTTCCATTTAGGCGAGAAGGTTATAAGGTATCATTTGCCATGTAGATCAGCGGCGTGATACTTTTTAAGTGGTTACCCATCGCATGATGCCATAAACTTGGCGGCAGTGGCCACCCTTTGCTCCTCCGAAAAATTTGGAGGATCCCACAAAAAGGCGAATCCGCGATTATCATCGAAAAAGCGTCAGGATTACTTAAATGCATTTGTTTTCATATTCTGAGTATGAATTTGATGTTGTGGCTTACTGCTTACTGTGACCCTCCGGATGATCCGGAACATCCGGAAAATGCCAAATTGTTAAATACCATCGCAAAGCACCATTTGCGATGACATTATTAGGATGGAAATTATTTCATTTCATTTATTCAAACTGGTCTTTGTGGCCTCTGCAGTACACAACATCCGTCTCCTCTCCATTCATCTCCATAAATCGTCTTCCACGGATTCATTCCACCTTGCTCGCTGTGCACCACGTTTCCTAGTTCTCGTCGGATTGTTCATGAGCACCATTTTCACCGGATAATTGACCGACATTCTGAGTATGACCCAAGTAGCACATCTCACTCCTCATTTCTCACTTTTTAAAGCAAAACGTGAGAAGAAGGGGACGCCTCACTACTCACTTCTCATTTATAATGATCAGTGAAAAATGAAAAATGAGGAGTAAGAAGTGAGACATCTCACTACTCACTTTTTACAGTAAGAAGTGAGAAATGAGGATTGAGAAGTGAGACGTCCTACTTTTCACTCTACATTTCTCACTTCTTACTGTGAAAAGCGAGTAATGAGAAGTCTCACTTCTAACTTCGCACTACTCACTTTTTGGAGAAAGTAGTGAGAAATGAGTAGTGAGTGAGACGTTCCACTTCTCACTCCTCATTTCCCACTTCTTACTGTTAAAAGTGAGTGGTGCGAAGTGGGTAGTGAGACGTTTCACTTCTTAGTTCACACTACTCACTTTTCACAGTGAGAAGTGGGAAACAAGTAGTGAGAAGTGAGACGTCTCACTTTTCACACCACATTTCTCACTTTTTAAATGATTTCTTCAGTCAAATGTTGTGATAACTTGGTCGGCCAATTGACAGATTCGTTTAAATGACCTATTCGGCCAGGTTTGCAGGTTTATTAAATCCTCCCCGCAAAAAAAAATAATTTTTAATCTCCCTGATCTTAGCACGCTCTTTGTTTTGAACATCTGCAGGAGTAAGGGCGCCTAATAAAAGTTCTGCCAAGGGCGCTGGGAGACCACGCTACGGCTCTGTTTTCAGCCTAATGGTTTGTTCGGCCTAGAATGGGTTTCAGCCAAACGAGCCTTCCCTGTTTGTATGTAGCGTAGTGTTTCAACTTGCTCTGAAATGATATACAAAATATTTTTAAATAATTTTGGTAAGGTTTCTTATTTTCTCTGAGTAATCTTTGGTCAGAGCTAGTAAACACTTCAAACGAATTCTAAATTTATTGAAGTGTGATTTTTTACAGCACTTCAAAGTTCAACTTTGAAAACACCGTTTGAACTTACCTCGGTGTATCTTAGGCCCAGTTCTAATACAGATGTTGGTTCTTATTGGCAGGTAATGAAGGTTTATACTGTTACTGCTACACAGCAAAAACTTATGAAATTTCAACGTCATGTAAACGACATCACCTTCATTAATACATGAATGTAAAGGCATTTCCTAATTTAACCCTTTTGTTACCGACAGGGTACCCGGGTACCTTTTTCGTTTTCAATTGAAATTTTTTTAGGGTTCTAAACATCGCAGGAAATTGAAACTCCGTGACATCTTCGAACTCGGCAAAATTAAGGTTTGGGTGGTACGAAAATGAAAATCCAGTAAGGGGGGGCTTGGGGAGGGGCTTCTGAATATTTTTACCCCGTAACGTACCGACAGGGTACCCGGGTACCCACGTTTTGGTATGACCATAACTTCGTCAGTTTTCAACCGATTTGGACGATTCCGTTTGCTATGGATTGAGAAATTCATCCTCTATCCGATCCATGTCACATAGGACCGATCCGGATTACCTGGTTACCGGAGTTACGGATTTGCTATACCATGTCTCAAAAATGGAGAAGTTGATCTTATAGAATCCAAATGATGATTTCTTGTACCCTGAGCTACCAGTTTCGCAGAAATTTCTAGGATTATGACTTCCCAATGTATTAGGACCACGTGATCATATGGACTCGGAACGGACATCCCGGAATAGGTTCCCGTGGGCCCTATAGTGGCCGCAAATTCATTCCTGGCAATATGGGTATCAAAATTCTTGAAATTGTTTCGGGAACATGTTATTCATATAGTTGAATAGGATGGATATGAACCGGAACGGTCATTCTGGAACAGGTTCCCGGAGAGCCCGTAGTGGCCAAAAACTCATTTTGAATAAACACTGGTAATATGGGTATCAAAATTCTTGGATTTTTTCCGGAGACATGTTATTCATGTAGTTCAGACCATAGGATGGATATGAACCGGAACGGTCATTCTATAACAGGTTCCCAGAAGGCCCGTAGGGGCCAAACACTCATTTAGAATGAATCCTAAAAATATATTTTCCATGTAGTTAAGACCATAGGATGGATATCAACCGGAACGGTCATTCTGGAATAGGCTCCCCGAGCGTCCGTAGGGGCCAAACACTCATTTAGAATAAACCCTGGCAATATGGGTATCAAAATTCTTGGAATTGTTCCCGAAACATGTTATTCATAAAGTAGAAACCATAGGATGGATATCAACCAGAACAGTCATGCTAGAACAAGTTCCCGAAAGGCCTTTAGTGGCCACAAACTCATTTAGAAGACACCCTGGCATCAAAATTCTTGAAATATTTTCGGAAACATGTTTTTCCAAGAAGCTGGGACTGATGTTGAGTCATCAGGCTGAATGGCTGTTAGGCCGAATGGTTATTGGGTCGAATGAGAAGTGAGGAGTGAATAGTGAGAAGTGAGCAGTGAGAAGTTGAAAGTAAAAAGTGAAATGAGAGAAATGAGAAGAGAGAAGTGAAAAGTTGCACAGTGTTGACCCGATTTTGTCACTCCCCGATTTTATCTACCTCCGACTTTATCACATTTTCGACCCGATTTCATCACGTTCCGCTTTTGTCACGTTTTTGACCCATTTTGCATCCACAAAAATTTTTGAAAATTTCAGTCGTTCTTTTTATTTTTGTAAATTATTCAGCAAACACCAATGATACTTACAGCGCCTGTGGTTCATTATAAATCATTTCTGAGTACCTGTCAAGAATTTTTAAGTCTTTTTGACAAGAAATAACGGAAAAAGAAGATAGCAAGTGTTTCTTCTAAATGAGGGTCCCCTCGGAAACCTGTTTGAGAATGACCGGTCCGTTGTCAAACCATCCAATGGTCCAATTACTTATCAGATCATGCTTCCGAAACAATTTCATGAATTTTGATACCCATATTGCCAGGGTTTCTTCAGAATGAGGTTGTGGCCACTTTAGGCCCCACGGGAACCTGTTCCAGGATGACCGGTCCGTTGTCAAACCATCCTATGGTCCACTTACTTATCGGATCATGCTTTCGATACAATTTCATGAATTTTAATACCCACATTGCCAGGGTTTCTTCAGAATACGTTTGTGGCCACTTTAGGCCCGACGGGAACCTGTTGCCGGAATAACCGTTCCGGGATTATTTCATAAAATGGTCCTGTAACGTAGTTAAGTTATTTATAGTTTATTATAGTCATGACGCAAGAAATCTTCATTTGGTTGAATATATATCTTCAATTTACACATACTTTGGGACTTGGCCCAGTTAATCCGGAATTCCGGTTACCAGGTAATCCGAATCGGTTCTCTGTAACATGTATCGAATAGCGGGTAAGTTCCTGCATCCGTAGCAACCAAAAACGTCAAAATCGGTGAAAAACTGACAATGTTATGATCATTTTAAGTCCGTGGGTACCCGGGTACCCTGTCGTAAGGGTGTTTTTTTTGTCGGTAACAAAAGGGTTATTATTAAATTAAAGATCATGCACATGATAAGAACATGTATAAAGACATACATTTACACCGCTTTTCAATTATTTTTACGCTGGCTATATTTATGTAACAATCAATTAAATGCAACGTGATTTTACACGAATAGAACTAAACATTTACACGTACGATTATCAACTACCATTGACAGTGATAAACAAAGCCTCTCCGGATTCATAGTTGCCAAAAACTCAATATAATGCAAACTGTACAATTTTGGTAGATATTTATTTTAATTATCAACACAAATATCTACATGTACTCGTTATTTTTTCACCTAAAACGGATCTTAGTTACGGGGTTGATGATTACAGTGCCATCCATTTATAAAGCACTTTAACATCCAAATTCGATGTCAAAATTACTTCGAGATTTCAACATTTCAAATTTCATGATGTAATTGTTGCATTATTTAGTTTTGTAGAGCATTGAGTACCTTTTTCTATGGATCATATTCTTCTTTTGAGAGGGTTTCTCTCATAATTTGTTAATAATCACGGTTATGCTACGTTTAAACAGGGCAAGTGAATTGAACAAGTCGCTGAACGTCTACACATCTTTGTTCAATTCACTTGAATGAAATGAAAGCTTCCCTTTTATTCACGAAAAGGGACTGTCTAAACGATTAATTTTTTTAAATCATTTGAACTCATATTTTTTGAGTGATGTTATTCGGAGTATTCATCATTGTACATCGTGTTTACAATTGCACAATTGAGTTTTGGCTATAAATATTGATCTGTATTGAAGGAATCAAAATATTCGGTGTCAATTTGTTGTTTGTTTTTTTTTTTCTTGTATTCTCGGAAATCGTGTAAAATAAATAAATACATTTTCTCGAGCATACGATCCAATTCTGTATCAACAAGTTATTTTTTTTATTTCGATATGCAATTCTATGGGTTGACATCCCAGACAACCACACATCGCATAAGAATGCACGATCAAAATCGTTTACCGATCCAAGTTTCATCAGATTCGCATTGTTGTGCAAAGCTCATCAGTTTATTTATAAATTTTCCCGCACAGTAGGCTATTTTACGAGTTTATTCCAGCTTCATTTGTTGACATCGCATAGGGTAAATGATATATTTTGGACATGTATATATTTTGGACAAGCCTGAGCTTCTTCGATCAATTTTAGATAATGTGTAGGAAAATTTTTATCGAAAGTATGATCATTGCATACTTTTACCTCAACTCTAGCGGCTCCTAATAAGAATTCACAATTCAACTATTATTTATCTTTAAAATTACCTAAAATGTAAAGCTTTCTACCAAAGTGCCTGCTGGACGCCGGTATGCAGGAGAACATGCATTATAGGACTCTTCGTAACATGCACCTGAAACACGTTTAAATTGGTTCAAACGGCAATCTTGAGGTCTTGCGGCCAAAGTTTGATTGTAATTGAGATACTAACATATTCCAATCGCTTAACATGAACTTGAGACGGATGAAAAAGGAGTGACCAAAATGAAGTTATGTTTTTATGTATCAGACACTTATTGGTCACCCCATGTACAGTACATGGATGAACCAGTAATTGCCAACTTTCAGGCTGTGATATCGATAAGATTGCGAAACAATGTTAATTTCTGGTTTAATCTATGTCAGTTAAGCAAATAAATGCTTTTAAATGAATGTGGATACGTGTAGGTAAGTCATACCATTGAGATCTGTAGGTGGCCATTTTTAAATTAGGAGAAAATGACTCTGTCCAAAATATATGCATTTTCCATGTCGAAATTATATATATGATGTCCAAAAAGAAAATATTTCAGTTCGCAGTATATCACAGTTTACACCTAGTAAACGTAATTTACTCAAAAATTGAGCAATGGATACACAAGACTAATCATAGGTTATGTATTTGGATGAACCTAGTGGTTTTCAATTGTTTTATACTATTCAATCTCGATATATTTCCTAATGAATGTCCTGCGCTTGTCCAAAATACATCATTTACCCTATTCCTGCAATCAAACTCACATGAAATCGGATTATCTGTCAAACAGAGTTTGTTGTTCTGTACTTACACGAATTGATATCAATATTTTTTACCTTCATCCAGATTTTTGTTTGGCAACCCTTATAGCTACATTCGTTGTTCAGTGCTTGTTACCGTTTTGTTACAACTTTACTGAATCCAAAAGTTCGTGCGGTGTTTATTAAATAATTCTGGAATGAAATTGACCAGATTGAATAAAAAAGAACCTTTGTTGCATAGGCTTGAACAAAATAAGGCAAGTGAAACATTTTCAGTAGATATACATTCGTATCTAACTGTATTTCGTTTGCCTCTAGACGATGGACACTAGAGTGATTCAAATTTTGACTTTTTTGCTCCCCTATGCTTAAACGATGGCATTTGCCATTTTAATAATCGTCCTAAATTTTTAGTTAATTTGGATGTAATTTAACTGAGCACAAGCAATTTGAAGCTTGTATGGAAATTACTATGAAAACAGCAACTTTTGCGAAAAACCGTTCCCCATCATTGCCCATTAAGCTCTAAAAATGTATGAATACGCTAGCAATATGGGAAATTTAACAAGGGAAAATATCGTCGTTGTTGCTAAACGATTTGATGCTGGCAACAAAAGTTATTAGGGAAATACTGAATTGTGAGAAATTCAATTTAACACGTAAAAGAATAACATCAATATCAATAATGAGCATTTTTGTTTTCTTTATAATTTTGCTCACAAAAGTCAGATTGCTTCGCAACAACAACTGACTTTCAGCTTAGGAGCTATTCTATGATAGCGATGCGTTAATTATATTCAAATAGATTCCGAGCTGCTTCACGAAACGATTCTTTACATAAGTGGCAATTCTTATAGTAATTTTCATATAACCTTCAAATGGCACATGCACAATCAAATTACATCCAAATCAGCTAAAAATTTGGGAGGACTATTAAAATAGCAAAAACAATCGTTTAAGCACAGGGGAGCGAAAAAGTCAAAATTTGAATCACTTTAATGGACACACACATCATGACGAAGCAACATTTGCAGGCTGAACAGAAATGATATGTGGATTCCGAAAACGATTTATAATATATTGAAATGAGTGGAAATATATAGCATTAGAAGTAAATTAGTCCTTTGTATTGTTTCTTATTATTTTAATTGACATCCGTGAGCAAGCAACAAGAAGCAAAGTATACAATTTCAACGACGAGTAATTTTCAACTATGACCATCGAGCTGGTAGAATTTAAGCGAAGTGTAAATTTACACGAGCAAAATTTCAATCCAGTGATGTTTATTTTTCAATTTATATTCATGTTCCAAATATGTGCATGAAAATGAATTGAAAATTACATTATAATTTTAACTGTGTAGGATTACAATGTTACTGACTTTTCTTAGATTGCAAAGCACGTGTCCAAGGCATTTGTCCAAGGAGATGCGAGATTGATTCTGTCAAAATAAATGTTGTGATGTCAGTGGACACTGGACAATGGACATTCAGTAAGGCTGTCATATTTGAGTAAAATTGCTTTCCAATAAAATTTCTCTTATCAGCGTCCTTAACGTCCTTAACGTACCAACCTCCGTCGACCTACCATTAGAAACTAATCCGAACCGCCAAAACACATGACCAGTCGAATCTGAACCCGGGTCACAGTAGAGAAGGGAGAGAGTCCAATCTTGGTCCAAAAATTAGGTCAAAGCCAAACAAATTGCCTATTCAAGAGCCGGTTCGCCGCCGCAGAATGCCCCCGAAAAACCAATAGTCATCATGATCATCGTCATCATCTCCGCTCCAGTGTCCGCGCACACGCAAGCAGTCCCTGCCCGTCAATCCACAAAATGCGGCATGCAGCTTGGTAGTGACCGGCTTACTTTGTTTGTTTACATTCGTCTGTTGTCTAGGCCTATGTGGCCTAGACCCGGGCACTCGAACAAGAAAAGAGTAAAATACCCCGTTAAAAGTCAACAAACTTCCCACTGTTGGGTTCGGTACCGGCCGTGTGCGGATTGACGGCCCCAACGCACAGTAACCGAAGGCTTGACAATATTGAATAAAATGTCTTCAATTTTAATGTACATGCAAATTTATTAACCACAAAAATTGTCTATGAAATGATAAATATTTTAAAATATCTTCCACATCAGTAGTCAAAGTCTTATGTTATTATTAAGCATATGCGGTATTTCGAAAAATTTCGTTTCAGGTGGTTCGAAACGAAATTCCGCGGAATTTCGCGGAATTTAAGCATGGCGAAATCTGATTTCTTGATTTCGTTTCGTTTCGTAAAATTACAAAAAAATCGCTAGAAAAAACTAGCTTCTAACGAAATTTAACGGAATTCCGCGGAATTTCGAAACAAATTTAAACTAATCCATGCTTTATATTATAAAAAATTTTGGCTGCGCCGCTGAACAAAATCGTTAAGTTGTTTTCAAAACTTTCAAAACTGGGTGCTGCGGATAGAGCCGCTTTTCTGCGCTCAAGCGAGGTGAGAGATATTTTGAAATCACTCCCATAAACAAAATTATTTTGCAGTTACTTGGCTGTCAAACATTTCCCGCTCTTCGAATTTCTCTTTCCATGCTGCATGAGGGCGCACAAATCTACATGAGGGCGCTAGACTCTACATGACTTTACGATTGTTTACATACATTCCTTCTTCAATCAGCTGCTGAATCTCGTGGAATTTCGTAACGAGTGCTTTTTATGCATTCCTACTACTTTTCCACTCGAAATATAATGTGAAAATATTTGTTACAAAAAATACAAAACTAAAACAAAGTTTATTTTTATTTTTTCCCCAAATAATAACAATACTTCTCAATATTAGATCCGAAACGAACATAACCACAATCTCCAATGTTTGGCTCCGGCACAAAATTTTGGCTTCAGTTTGACAACCGAATCGATTCTATTCGCACCACCCAGGGTCATACTATTTTTATTAAGGCTTACTACATAACCCCAGTCGACAAATACGTAAGCAGTTTTCTTCTATAAAACGTCTTCAGTGTTTCCATGATTCAAATTTTGTGATATTTTTTTACTATTTACACAATATGAATGCGGAATCGATCGTGTTGCTGCTGGTCATGGGACGGCAGCTAGTCCGGGAGAACGCGAAGTGAAAAAAATCTACCTCGCGTAGCAGAAATTTGTTTAACCAGTGTGCAATCGATCGTGTTGATGCTGATCACGACAGCTAGTGTGGGAAAACGCGAAGTGATTAAACTAATGTCTGCATCGAAGAGCAAAAAAAATATTTAGTGCGGAATCGATCGTGTTGTAGAAGATTATTAAACGAAGCACATTGATCTTGCGTTGGATTGATTTGAAACACAGTTTTCGTCTTCTTGTTTTCAAAATAACTTCGTTTACAATAAATATTTTGTCGCTTACCAAGGGGTTTCACATGAATTACCTTCTCAACCAACGATTTCTTTTCCGTAGCGCTCACGGAGGTGCAGAGCATTCCTCGATCTCTTAAAACGGGTTAGGGACAAAAGGTCGAAAGACAAAAGATCGAAAGGACAAAAGGTCGAAAGACAAAACGTCGAAAGACAAAAGGTCGAAGGGACAAATGGTCGAAAAGGACAAACGGTCGAAAGGGACAAAAGGTCGAAAGAAACTAAAGATCAATAAGATCAAAAGATTGAAAGGGACAAAAGGTCGAAATGGACAAGAAACTGAAACTGAGAGAGAGTCAATCTAGCTCCAGAGTTGCCCTACACAGTTATTAAAAACTCTGCTCTTTTATTTTTAACAATTTTTAACAATTAAATAAAATTCATTCAGTGAGTACAGCTAATAGATGGATGTTGAGTTTTCTAAATGTCACTTCGATCTGTCAAAATGGTGCACGCCGCACATCAAAAACACGGGCGTATATTACACGCCGGTGTATTTTCAATGCGTGCGCCTGCGTGGCTGCGGAGTGCACTTTTTTGACGAATCGAAGTGACATTCAGAAAACCTAGATATGCATCTATTATTTGCACTCTGTCTCGCGCAATAAAAGTTTTATTCATTTCCTAAATCAACAATCTTTTTTATCTCTAACAAAATTTTCTATATATTCATAATATTGTTTCATAGTAATTACCCCTTCTTTGAAAATTGCTCATTCTTCATCTTTGATTGATGTGATGAGTGTGTTATTTCTGCTTGAAGTTGAATGCGTTTCATAAATTCTTTTGGAATACACCCAACTTGTTACCAATTTGTTCTTGATCGACCTTTTGACCTATTGTCCTTTTCGACCTTTTGTCCCGTTCGACCTTCTGTGCCTTTCGACCTTTTGTCCTTTCGACCTTCTGTCCCTTTCGACGTTTTGTCTTTTCGACCTTTTGTCCTTTCGACCTTTTGTCTTTTCGAACTTTTGCCTTTCGACCTTTTGTCCTTTCGACCTTTTGTCATAGATTCCTTAAAACAAAGAGTGTTAAACTAATTTTCCTCTCCTAATCCTAAATTGACTATAAGCACGTGACCAGCATCGTTATTGGTCATGAATTGGAAACTCCGAAGCAAGTATACAATAAGAATAACTTTTTTGTATCCCAAGAATATTATTTGATTGGTGCATATTTGCTGTTTCTCGGCCAATCATGATTAGCAACTAGGGTAAACTGGGGTAATATGCACTCCCGAAGAAAAACGACCTTTTGGAATTTTTAGTGGTGTTCCAGGAATACTTTCAAGAATGTTTATTACGGAGTTGCTAGTTTGAGATCCGAACTACATGCTCTGCAGTGAATACTTTCGAAAAACTGCGAAAATGTACTCAAAAATGCCAAAGGGTCGTTTTGCCCCGGGGGTACATATTACCCCAGTTTCCCCTATGATGTGTATAGTTAATTAAGCTGAAAAGCTCTTCTTTGACTATTTGCACAATATGTGAGGAACACAGATTTGTAGGCATTTCTAGATGTTCGCATGGAATTTGCAAACAAAAAATCAGAGCTTTGATTGAAAGATCATTAAAATTGCTGAGAATTCTTTACTTATGATTGCTTTCAGCACATACTGACCATAACAGCTGTTCTCATATGCCAAGAACACACACACAATAGCTCAGTTTGTCGAGCTGATTGTATATTGTATATATATTGTATATGGACGCCCATATACAGATGTGCTCGACTTGCGGTTAGCGGCAGTGTGGGTCTGTGAAATTCAATCTAAAATACATATCTTTGTGCATTTTAGAAAGGTGCACAGGATTCTTCTAGAGAGCAAATGTATGCTTTATATGTAGACGAAGAATAAGAAGGAATACATTTTGGCAGATACGCCCTTTTCAAATGTCTAGTAATATCAATTCTATAACTGCGTATACGTCTGGCACATGTAAATAAAAAATAAATCTAATCATTCTTTTTCAAATTTTTACTAAGTCAATACTGTAAAACCACGCTGACAAGACAATATGAAGTATGCTTCAACACTCTTAGGTGAACTAAGGTTTTAAACGAAAGTTTTATCCGTATATGAAAAATCCCACAATTTCTTTATTTATTGATTTTTATTGATATAAAACTGATATAAAATTGATCAGATTCTGGAGCACACGCTCCACGATGAATTCCTTTGAAAGCGGCACAAATGCTGGGGTATTGCCTTATCGTCAATGGTATATACGGCGAGAATGTGACGATTTATCATAGATTGCCTCTTCAGTTATTATAACTCTTTTGTTCGCAAAACAGTTATTCGACTTCGAAAAAGTGGAATCAGAATTGCGTTCATAATGTAAAACCAATTCAATAAAAATTCCGCGGAAACAAAAATCAAAATTTCGTTTCGTTTCGAAAAATTTCGAATTAAATGAACCTTGATTTCGTATCGTTTCGAAGTCTCGAAAGAAATCTATATTTCGTTTCGTTTCGATCCGAATCAACATAGACATTTTAAATTTCGTTTCGTTTCGTTTCGTTAGGAAAAAGTGTGTTATCGCATACCCTTAGTTATTATTGGAGTAGGTATATATTTTTTACTGCGTTTTCAATACTTTGCAGCGACATTGTACAAGAGCATAAAGGATCACTAGAAAAAGATCACAAAGAATCAGTAGAAAAAAAAGCAATTCTGAACGCTATGTGTTAAGCTAGATATATGATTGTACTTGCTTCAGAAAGATAAAAACCATCGGAATATGGAAAATTGCTAAGTCTACTAATCCAATGTGTGATAGACAAACTTTTTAAATTAAAAATCTAGCAGATCAGAAATTGCACTGAAATTTTTTATAAAGTACACATAAGATTCGGAAATAAAAACATTTTGTTATTTTTTCGGGTATTCGTTTGACTATCTGCCATGGTGCAACGACATATCTCTGGAGGAACCATCCATGGTTAGTTGGACGAGGTCTAGCGAGGAAGGCGCAAAGGTATGGCAGATGGTAGATATGAGATGTCAACGAACATTTTTTCTAGTCCTCCCACCACAGCCACCCCCGCACCAAGGCAACGAAGAATCTCAATCCGTAAGCTTCCATAATAGCGTGAAAGGATCCAAATATTTTGAAATTGGCTTTGTTGATGGGATTCGATCAGCCGGAGCGGTATGAAATCTTGATTTTTCAATCAGCGAGTGCTTGACACATGGGCCTGAGGTGATTCTCGTTCGCTAAATAATTTACGCCGCACGTTCGAACCCTACTGTGAGGTTTGAAAAACGAGAGGACCAAAGCGCTATCGGAATCACGCCATCTTCAGAAATTCAGAACAATCTGGATGGAAGTCAGCAATGGTTGCAGTGAAAGGATGTCGTCGTCACGAAATCTAAACAAACTGGCACGAGATTTATGGCATTCTGTAAAACGTGAAAGAGACGAGTGGGATGATGCTGGACAGATGTCAGGTATGATATCAAATAAAAACATTTTTGCAATTAAAGTAACACTGTCTACAATGGGTTTAAAACTTTTTCCTTTAAAATACACCCAGTTCTTTTTTTACACAGGTGGGGTTTTAGTCGATTAAGACGCAAAAAGACGCAAAAAGTTGCGTTAATGAACCTACGGGGTAAACCCCATGAAAAAATCACAAAGAATCAAAGAAAATTAAGGTGGTTTGTAAAAAGCTGTGAAAAATCAGGTTAACCGGAAAATTAAAGAATACCAAACGTGTAAAAAAAAATATTGGTATACAAGATAAAGATTGTTATGCTTTTTTCTGCTTTGTTCTGCTGTCAAGTCGTATATATTTTTCCTTCATTTAGCATCTTATCCTCGCCAGCAAAAGATGTTCCGGACAGCGATGACAGCGACAGCGACAATATTTATCTTCTAACCAAAATATTTTTTGAATTTCTCTATTTTTACAGTCCCTTCCCGATTTTGGCAACACGACCGAATTTTAATGTTGCCAAAATGGGGATGTTGCCAAAAACGGGAAAAAAATTTCATACAAAATATCAATTTTTTTTTGTTTGCATGATTGAAGCTAAATACTTAGAATATGTACTACAAAGTATGTCGAGTGTATTTGAGTGATGCACGTGCATCATAATTGACATTTTTGCGATATTATTCATAACTCGGAGATTGTAGTTCAAACAAAATGGAAACAAACCCAAGAATGGTAATCAAACGATGCAACTAATTAGCCAATTTAATAATACAAATTTGATAATAAATAGTATTTAAAATTAACTATAGCGTCGGCCACGTCCTTACAAAAAATGTGGTGATGAAAATAAGGTTTCTATTGTAGTCCATTGAAGTGCTGACTTCAATCCGACATCTCATATAAATTATAGTCCACCAAAAAAGCATCATAATTCATAATTCACTATGTAAATCAAATAGCGATCCAACGGATACAAGATGACTAAATGTGCTACAAATTTCGAATTCTTATATAATGGATTTTGATGGAGGCAAACTTACTTGTGGTCGGTGTGAATAAGAATAAAGTTCTGTGCACAATTTTCACAAGGCATAAGACATTTCATTGTTTTAGAAAATGGTAACGGAAATCTGCATTCTGCACATTAGTCAAGCGTATCCAATGTAGTGTGAGTATGGGTTAACTACACTCGACTCACTAAAACCAAATCCCTTTGCACTAATCGGTCTCCTAGCACTCAACCCAGGAATATGTCAGGCAGCAATGATTGATCCATGAGCACAATGTACACTTCGAACTATTTACGAGTGACAGTGTGGCCAATTGGAAGCTGGAAGACCATTTGCGGCATGCCTCCTCTGACACTCGAAGGCAGTTAACCTACGGACAAACTGGTGCTCACTGCAGGTCATCGCACTCCAGTTCTCCATGCACTACTTCCATTATTTTAACTTTGAAAAGATGGAAGAATCCTACATCAGACGGAAGAAGGAAGCAAAGCAGATTGGTCTACTCATTAACACGTTGAAGACGAAGTAGGCTCAAGAGAGACAACGGCCATTCACCACGAGCTTGTATCAATGGCGGCAAAATCAAGGTGGTTGAAGAATTCGTGTACTTGGGCTCACTTGACCTCCGAAAACGATATCAGCAGACAAATTCGGAGACTCAACGTGGCAGGAAAGCGTACATACCTTGGACTCCAAAAAACACTCCGATCGAGTAGAGTTCGGCGCCGTACCGCCCTCATTAAACCGGTGGCGGTAGTCCTCCTTGGACTCGAGATCTGGACAATGCTTGTGGAGGAACAACGCGCACTTGGAGTAAAAATGGTTCTCTACAACGATCCGACGGGCACAAGAAGGCGAGGTGTACAGCGATCAAGGTGGATTGATCAGGTGGAAGACTATTTACGGACCCTCCGTAGACTGCGTGACTGCCCAAGTAACATTTCAAGTTTTATTCCGCTCTAGGAATGGTTTTCAAGATCGAATTACAAGAACTGACAATAAAACCCATTACTACAGAATTACCTTCTGATGACCACTATAAGAGTAAGATATGTCCAAATGGCCCTCTCTATATTACCACTATAAACCTCTTATAAGAGTATATAAAAATCCGTTTCAAGCCGCCCGCAAAAAAGTGAATTTGGCTGCGGCAGCTGTCAAAAATGTTGCTTTGAAAAAAGAGAAACAAAACCTTGCAAACAAATAATAACAAACTAAAGTGTTGATGAAAGTCATGATGAGGATGACTACAAAATAATTCTTTTTCAAGTTTTATACTTTTATACAATATACTTTTATGGAAATGAGGTACACGCTTGATTTCATGGTGAAAGCTAGTGCAAAAATTAGATTAAGCACTACGCGCCCGCAAAATAATACAGTTTTGGCAATAAGTTTAAAATCATTTTAACATCAATAACGTAAATCTTCACTAAATCTATTGATTTTTCACCCAAATATGTTTGTTTTTTTTTTATATATTTTACCAAAAACGTGTATTTTGCGGCGAAAACGCCGTCTAATCATAAATTACAGTGATAAATTTCACTGACTTGAAGATGGTTATCCATTTTCAATATGGCCATCATAGATTTCGATCAGAAAAATGTTGCTCTTATTTAACACCGTTATAAACCCTTTGCAATGTAAATATTCTTATTGGGGTTATTCATTTGACCACATTACGACCCAAAATTATGGCTTTGATCAAGCTTTGAAAATTGGACTTATTATGCTCTTCGTTACAACCGTAGAGCTGCTAACAAGACCAGTTGTCATTTGACGTTTGAAGCTTTTCGAGCAGTTTTATTAGAGGTTTATTGATAGCAATAAGATCGCCAATAAATCTGAGCAACTAGCCATGGTGACTGCTGTCATAAATCCGCTATAAGAATTAAATAAATCTTACAAGCATGAAAATTGTTAATTGGGTGGTAACGTACAGCAGTGGACGGAGACGACTGTTATGTACTGCAGAGGCCACTCCTGCCTTAGGCTGAATAAATAATAATAAAACCACATGTGACGCATCACTCGCCTATCGAAGCTGCTAGAATTACTCCACTTCTGAAACTTCGCCATCACAAACAGAAAACTCGAGAGCAGGCATTGGAAGTGTGAGTAAGCATTGTGAACATTGATCTATTCAAATCGTAGCATCTTTTGCCAATGAGTGAACTGCCTCGCTCAGATGGATGCCAAACAACTGAGTAGGAGCGATCGTTGCTGTGATAAACAATGAGCAACACTGTCTAACAAGCCAAGCCGTGGTGAGGTATCCATGTACACACTTAACTCATTTCACAGTATTCGGTAAATTTTACCGAAATCTCAACAGCAGAACTATTCGGTAATTATTTTACATATTTTTGTAACTTTTTCCATTGTTCAACTGTAATTAAGTAAAATTATTTACCGAACAGTTCTGCTGTTGAGATTTCGGTAAAATTTTACCGAATTCGGCGATTTATTTTAAGTGTGTAAGCTACGATTTTTGCATTCGTACTCCGCTTGCTCTCTAGTACAATGAAACCAATAAATTAAACCACATCATGCGTTCTGCTTTATTCGCTCTTCTTTCAAAGTGATAAGATAGTCGAGAAAGTATCAACGCCTCCAATTCAGTGTGCTAGAGTTCCAGACTCATAGAGGTCTTCATTTTTAGAATGCTTGAATGGCTTCTTCTATCAGCGCACCGTGACGACGCTCATTGTTGTCTTACCAAGTGATTCGCTTTACTCAATAGGCTTCCATTAGTGAGCGTTGAAGATCATTAACCTTTTGTCTGTGCTCTGGAGTCAATATGACCCCAGGCCACTTTGAGTGGGTGCCATTTTTTTAGTTTTCAACCGATTCTCCTAATTTTTGGTAGTTTGGTAAAACTCGCCGAGATCTGTCTCTTAGGTGCAAATTCGCTTGAAAAATCTTGAAAATTTGCGCTACAGTGTACTTTTTTCAAAAAACTTACGTTGTCTGTGCTCTGGGGTCAAATTGACCCCAAATTGAAATTGCTATAACTTTTTTAATGTTCGGCCAATTTTGGATTTTTGGGGCTGTTTCGGAAAATAATTTAATCATCTTTCAGGTCGTTACCAAAGATTGACTATAGGTGGGCGGGTACATCGCGGGGAGGGGTTTTCGTAAAAAAGGTTGCAAAAACAGTGATTTTTCATGCTTATTTTACTTAAATCTGAAAATCCTACCCATTTTGAACTGCACCTTTTCAAAAAGGTTATGCAGGAAGGCGTATCCTTTGACATAAGGCATTGATTAGTTTAGAGCTTGGTCGCTAGGTGGCGGTATGTTTAAATTCGTTATTTTAGACTACTCAAGTAATTCCGATATATGGAATTCTCCTCAGTGTAAATATTCTTATCGCACAAATTTGAAATTTGTAAAGATGACGTCTTTAACAAAGTTCGTCTGGTGGGAATGGACTGTCATGTGACGAAATAAATAATGAGGAAATTTACAAATAGGCGGCGCTAGTGTACTTGCAATATTCTTGCATATTTGAAATATTGCTATAGCTTGAGATTTCTCATACCTACAACCAAGTTGTTTTCGGCAACATTGTTCAGGATGTCCAGGAGTACAAAGCGGTGCTCAATATAATGAGCACTTCTTGCAAGATGCGGCGCTAGTGAGCTGTTATATTTGAGTATATTGTTGCATGTGAGATCTGATGTATTTTGGTTTGTAGTATTTTTGGCAAACATGAATGTTGTGGTAAAGTTCATCAAAAGTTTTCTTTGCATTCAACCTGCTCCAGCGATGCTGCAAATAATAGAATGTGTTCACAGAATATGTTTAAGGTCATCCAAGAAAACCCTGGAACTAAGGCCTTTGGGTCTACATGCGTAACCAAAGATTAGCCAATTTGCCGCCTATTTGTAAAATTCCAATTATTACTTCCGTCACAAGACAGCCCGTTGCCACTAGATGACCTTTGATCAAGACGCCATTTTAACAAATTTTAAATTTATGCGATAAGAATATTTACACTGAGGAGAATTCTATATATCGGAATTACTTGAGTAATCTAAAATAATGAATTCAAATATACCGCCACCTGGCGGCCAAGTTCTAAACTTATCAACGCCTCATGCCAAAGTTCACGCCTTCCTGCATAACCTTTTTTAAAAAAGGTGCAGTTCAAAATGGGTAGGATTTTCGGATATAAGTAAAATAATCATGAAAAATCACTGTTTTTGTACCCTTGTTCACTAAAACCCCTCCCCGCAATGTACCCGCCCACCAATAGTCAATCTTTAGTTACTACCTGAAAGATGATTAGATTATCTTTCGAAACAGCCCCAAAAATCCAAAATCGGCCAAACAATAAAAAAGTTATAGCAATTTCAATTTGGGGTCAATTTGACCCCAGAGCACAGACAACGTAAGTTTTTTTGAGCACAGACAGAAGGTTAAAAGGTGAATCATCGAACGTCCAATTTCAAAGAGCTTAGGAACGCGCAGAGTTCTAATATTAATCGCTAGACAAATTCGCGTCAATTTGAAACAATAAGACTCTTTGAAATAATATTGTTGCTTATTATCTATACGGGAATGCAGCAGAAAGACGCATTGTGATGTAAACAGCGGGCTTCGCTTAATAATTATGTAATAACTTAATAACTATGTACAACGGTGTGATTCAGCTTGTCGACGACGAAATCAGTGAGAATACCAAAAAATACGACATTCTACGGTGGGCTGGTTAGATTGGGGTAGTGTGAATAGGGACATGGAAAACGTGAATAAAAAGAGCAGATAAGTTACAATAGAAATTTTTGGCAATGAGCGGTAATATGAGTGGTGGTTCATTATTTCAGTTAAAGTGCCCACTATTCGTACAGAGTCCATAATACGCATATAAACCTTAATGACATTCACTTTTGGTATTGTTTATCCTATTACATATTAATAAAAAGGTTTTAGCTCTAAAAAGTAATAAAAAAAATATTTTCGGGGTTGTTGCCAAAATCGGGAAGAAAATGTTGCCAAAAACGGGTGTTGCCAAAATCGGGGGTAGACAAAAACGGGTGTTGCCAAAATCGGGATGGGACTGTATTCAGAAATTTTTCTAATGTACCATGAATATAATTTTGAATTTCGAAGAGAAATTCTTTTCCATTTCCATGAAACTGTTATTTATCATTTCCTGGAAATGTTTTCTGACAAAACCAATTACTCTCAGTTTTAATTCTTAGCATAAAAATCTTGTTAAAATAATATTTAAAAATAATGCGGAATCAATATAAATTACATTTTAGTTGCTTTCTAGTTTCTTCCGACAAAACTTCATTTTTGGACGATGGATTTTTTTTTTGTTTTAATTAACATAATTTAGGCAGAACCACTCACTGCTCGTATTGTGTAGCAATAATTCGAGACATTCAAACTAACCTGAACAAGCCACAGCGAGCGAAATGATCAATTAACGAGCTAAATGAATAATTTAAGGGTGCTCAGCTCTGCTATGTGCAAAGCTCAACCAAGTTTAGTTGACAATGTTTTTAATTGATAGTTTTTTTATATCTCAATACACAACTCTGCTCAGTCAACTCATGTATAGTGAAAATTATTTTCATGTTCCGTCCCACACTGCGAATGCATGTTCCTAGTCGTGGGGGAGTTTGGAACGTCATACATCATGATTGATCGGTCAATCCCGCGACACGATCATCGAACACAGCATCGCTGATGGGCAGATAAATGTCAAATCAAGTTAAGGGCAATGGTGTAATGTGCACCATTCTGATTCATTCATACTGATATTTCAGCAGATGGACTTCATTCTAGATTTTAATCGTAACAATTTGGATTATTTAAGACAACTTTGAAATTTGAATAATTCACTGTAGTAAAGATTTATGTTACTCATGTCCTTTTCTCCATTGCTTCAATGATTTAGACCATCTACCCCGACACTCCATATGATTGATCTCCCACGGTTCCATCTGACAGATTTGGAACACATTCCAGTGACTAGCACCACTCGGGGTTTGTTTTTTACCCATGTTCGAATGTCATTTCGCGAGATAATGATTAAAGCAACAATTGGATCCAGTGCCGAAACGTAAAAACGGGCATAAAAACACACAAACCGCACGGGCAGTGTGGGGCGACCACGATGATGAGTGCCAGCTGCATCGTGGTGTAACCAACGAAAGGGGATAAAAACGATCCAAGTGTTGCTAAATTTCGCCCAAGATGTCTTCATTAGTGCGCATTATGATGATGATAAAAAAACGAATCAAGAACCAAGATGACGCCTCGAGGTCGATTGCACAGTCATACGGCATCATCGGGCATCCTTCGTCAAGCTTGGAAGGAGACAAAACTACTTCGACCGCAGTGTTTCTCAAATGAAGTGATTTGATTATTAGTTTTTGCTTGAAGAAAAATTATAGCATGTTGTAAGAGGAAACAATCG
>NW_026942610.1:80000-263878 GCF_024139115.2 Armigeres subalbatus
AGGGTGGTCTAACCGGTAGTACCGAAACCGGTAGTACCGGTATTACCGGCCAATTTTGGGTACCGAAAATACCGGTATTAGACATGGAAAAAACCGGTATTTTCGGTATTTAAAATTTTGCTGTCAGCATAAAAAATCTCGAATAATTTTCACCTACATATATCAGCTCAGTTGCATGTAATCGTATATCTGTCCCATATAAACAGTAAATCCAGCATAGATAAGACAAATATTCGGTTACAAGCAGTAAAGATACATCGAGCAAAAAATACAACAAATAAATGCGGGCATAAGTAACTTTGCCAAGTAAGCATCATTGACGACGTTCACGCTACAACAACAATCGATCAACATCGTTATTAATCATACCCGTTGGCGTTGCTTCATTCTTTTAGCCATCTGCGAATGACTTTTTCTTCAATGATAATCGATAATTTTCCCGCAATGAATGAATCCAAGAGAGACTATTCAAATACGCCGATCTCTTTGTTTTTATTTTTGAATAATTCTGCCGCGAAGCAATTAATCAGAAACGATTTTGCAATTTTCTTCGAAGCATCCAGAGTTTTCAGCCCAAGGTTGGCTCGTCTCGTATCCAGAGCTTCTTTGAGCGGACGGGATCTTAAAGCATCCAATCATTCCTGATGCGATCGTTGAAACTGCGACAACTACCATATCTTGACGATCGGTACGAAGAAGATGCCTCTATGGATATTTTTTCTGGTTTATCAATTAAAGAACAACTTGTGAAGAGACTGTAGCAAACAAAACACTTGCGTTGCTGGTGGCAAATACGTTGACGCCAGGATCCTTACATGCAATCCATAACGAATTCTCCTACTATGAGTTGGAAGGGATTAAGGCCAAGTATTTGACACTGCTTTTTTACGGTCTTGGAACCATGTAACGAGCATGTCGTTTCATGTTTTATTTTCAATATATGTTACTCGTAATATTCGTGATTAGGATTTAATAAATCAATTTGATAATTTGCCAAATATGTTGAACCAGCCTAGAGCACAAATTCAAAATTCACTACATTAGCGTTCATTCTGTTCATGAGCGGCACTCTCAAGAAGCGCAAAACAAAATTAATTGTGTGAGTTCGTTGTGACGTTGTAAGCGGCCGTGGGAATTAATTGCCCAAATGGATCAAATCTGCCGGGTGACTTGTAGCACATGCTATCGCCCGCGTGCATCGACCCGTTGAGAATCCTTTCAGGTTGCAATGACCTTTGGCGTTTTCTATCCACCCAAGATTTTGGGACCGAACAGCGAGATGGATGATTGAAACTGTTCGTGGAAAGAGATGCAAACATGCGCGAATATGATTATTTAGAGCGCGAGAGTAATTTTCGGAATCACGAAATTAACTTCGTGATGTCCGGTGATGCCAATTTGGCGGTTAATCTGAGGATTCCCAAGTTGATCAAGTTCACTTCGAACTGATCCGTGGAAGAGGCAGGAGTGGCCCAAAGTTCTCGCGCCGTGGTGTCTTTTCAAAGGTGACATGAAGAATAGTCAGTTAGTAGAGCTTAATTAATACCTGTTTAAATTCCTTTCCCTAGTTTGTAGAATCGTGTGTGCTATTGTGAAAAGGCGGTGTGTTATCGTGTGTGGCTTCGTGCAATTAAAGGTAATTCGTGCTTATTTGTGCTAAATGTGATGTTAAATTAACACGTAGAACGTGCATTAAATTATTCTAAAGGTTTCTTGCCAAGCCGTTAATCCGTCCGTGGCACCACAATCGAACTCCCAGTGGCCATTTCTGACCCCACCATCAGGCTCAGAAGTTCTCCCGGGGCACGCGGGAAGAAGGACGCTTCCGTTTTTCTACGCTCCCTAGGCAGGACGAATCAGCAAGCGCAATCGCATTTCCGTTCCCCTAGTGACGACTAGGGAAACCTCGACGCACGTGTCGCGTCGCGCGCAAAGAAAGTTATTCCGATGTTCGAGTGAACCGACCGCCAACCAGCAGCAGAAAGGCAATCCGCCTACCCCCGGCGGCAACCAAACTCCTTCGCCGAACGAGAGAGCAGCAGCGAATTCACCGCCACCCCCTTTCCGTTCATCCGGCGGCGGCAACATCGTCACCGAAGAAGGTCTGTGAGTACCCACCCATTTAACATTCATGCGCATGACAAGTTAATTCACGCCGCAACATAGTTTCCGTTGCGTGGCATGCACGGCCGTTTTGTAAGACCCTGAAGCAAATTCCGTGAATCGAAAACCCATTGCGTTCGCCGAGGCGAACGAGAGATTCAATAGCACGTTGTTCGTTATGCACACCTAGCCAAAGCACACACACGATAGGTAGACAGGGACCATAGAGCATGAGAAAGGTTGAGAGAGAGTAAGAGTAGAGTAGCAAGAGAAGAGAAACGAGAAATGAACACTGATGTAGAAAGATAGATGTAAGAAATAAAGCTCAATGTGACTGGATAAAAGCTTATTTGTTCCGTGCGTATGCAGAAACATTTCAGTTGCAGAGTATGAGAAATGAGGAAGCGGACAGTTAGATTCCTGCAATAAATGTTGGTCCCAATTAAGTGAAATGAGTTGAGTGTTTTCATGTCACACGTGTCCCGTTTGTAGTTTTTGTTGTAGAAATTGTTTTACTGGGAGGTTGGCTCCGAAACCAACCGGGCAACTTTTAGTCGGACACGGGTCGGTTCGATTGGGAATTTCGGGATACTTGCCGGTGATGATAAAACCCCCTTTATGTAATTCATCACTGGCCGTTAATTGCAATCGTGTTCTAAGATAATTATATTCATAAATCGCATTAGTAGCGTTTCTTTTTGCGGACAGTTTCAGTCAGCCATCTTACTTCCCGGACCAAATTTAAAAACTGAGCCTTCTTCCCCTGAAAGGTCTCAACGGTCGGGCAACCCAAATATTGGTGGATGGTCTCCCTCGGGAGTGGCGCTTAAGCCATCACACTTTTAAGCCGGGAAGGTCAGTAAGGCTGACGGTTATAACTGGCGCCCAACGAAATAAAGGCTTTTCATGTTTCTTTCTTTAAAAATATATTTTTCTATAGTAGGAACATTTAGTTGAAATTTAAAAGTATTGTATCGTATATTTATTGCACGTTTTTTTCATTGTTAAATTATTTATTTATTTTTGTGGATAATCTGTTGCTCATTACATTATTTTCTCGTAGTAATCGTATTGTATTATTGTATTATACATTTATATTCCCTAATTTATTATTATTTATTTTGTACTTCGTAAAATCTAACTTAATTCTAGTAAAATTTATTGGTACACGCTTGTAGTTGAATATTTCATTGCTCACTATTACGAGTTACATAAAAAATTGATCAATCGCTCAAAATGTTTCGCATATTCCCTCGTGCAGAGGATCTCAATCAAGAGGAGATCGATTTCGAATTTTTGGTTCGGAATCAACCACAGAACGTATTTAACCTTGATTTGGCAGGGAAACAACGGCATCTAAGAAGTTTGTTCAAGAATGACGCTAAAGAAGGAATTTGTCACAAATCACCTTTGTCAATAACGGAAGAAGTGGAACATATTCAGGGCAGAATTGATACTCTCGAGAAAGCTCTGGAGAGGAAAGTTGAAGCAAAATATGAATCCAGGGTTTTGCACTATTGGTATCGGGTAAAATGGAGTAGGGCTTCTGGGGAGGAAGAAAAAGGAATTCGAAGAGCATTGGGTCAAAGGATCGAAGCATTGATGAAGCACTATCAGTTTGGGCCACCTCAAACCCCGGTTATTGGTCAAATCAATAGCATTCTAACAAACATCGAAGGGGCAGTAGGAGGTCGAGGTGGGTCAACACCAAAGCGATCAAGCGCAGATTTCAATGGCGAGAAATCGACCGGAACCATTCCAAAACAACCAGTTCCGTCGGATGAACAGAAGTCGTCAGAGGTTACAGTCAGTCGGGTAGAGTGGGAAGAAATGAAAAGAGCGTTAGCAGAATTAACGGCTAAACTGGCCGAAACAAATCGACCAAAGCCGAATAATAACTCGTTTAATTTTGATATCCATACTAACTCGTCTCGGGACCCGGAAAGGAAGCCTGAACATCAGAAACTATTTTCCACCAGAAATGAGCCTCTAATAGGTGCACCAGAATCGGATATCCGTCGGGCTCCAGCGTAACTCACGGGCCAACGATCAAGAGACGAGTAGCGACGATGAAGTATTCCTTCAACCCAGCATAGGAAGAGCAGCACAGCAACCATACTCGGCCTCCAGGTGGTATCATGGGACGACAGGGAACAGCCAACAGATTAACCGAAGAGGTAGGGATCCGAGGGTTGAAGCAGAGGATCATTCTAGCTCGGAATATGACAACCGTTATCGCGGAACAGTCAGACCACACGGAGTAGGACCAAACCACAGACAACTGTATCAGAGCCGCATTGAGAAGTGGAAATTAAGATTTTCCGGTGAGCAGAGATCAGGGTCTGTTGAAAATTTCCTGTATAAAGCCAAAAAGTTGGCAGAGCGCGAAGGGATTTCGAAGGAAATTTTATTAAGGGATATCCACATGTTGCTAGAGGGACCAGCTTCAGATTGGTTTTTTACCTTTGTAGATGAGCTAGTAACGTGGGATAACTTTGAAACCTCGATTACGTATAGATTCGGGAACCCGAACATGGACCAGGGTATAAGGTCTAAGATTCATGAAAGGAAGCAGCTCAGGGGAGAGTCATTCATCGCGTTCGTTTCGGAGATTGAGAAGTTGGATCGTTTGTTGTCTCGGCCACTTTCAAAGCGTCGCAAGTTTGAGGTAGTGTGGGACAACATGCGCCAACATTACAGGTCGAAAATTTCGTTGGTGGAGGTTGAAGATCTTCAGCAGCTGATCCGGCTAAATCATAGGATTGACGCTGCTGAGCCTCAACTTCAACAGCAGCCTGGAGATCATCATTTTCGTAGACCAGTAAATCAGATAGCAGCAGACTACAGTGACAGTGAGGGCGAGCAGTCACCTTCAATCAACGCGATTGGTGGCCGAAACTTCCGAGACGGTGGAAGAGAGACGGTACACGCAGCTGCAAGCGGTCAGCGGAACACAACTTCTGGGCGGACGGCCAATTCAAGTCTCCTCGCATGCTGGAATTGCCAAGAGCAAGGGCATGGTTGGAGGCAGTGCCAAAAGCCGAAAGTCATTTTCTGTTACGGCTGCGGCAGTTTGGGAAGAACCATCCGAACCTGTGAGCGCTGCTCCAGGTCTACAGGAGGTGATCGTCAGGGAAACGAATGAGGGGATGCAACGAAGGCGGGAAGTCGTTCATCCCTCCGACATCCAGAATTCCCAAGAAAGCAACACCGAACGAAACGTTTAACCCATTTTCACAGATTTACCATATTAGGATCCACAATACAAAATGTCCTCACATTAGAGTGAAAATATTCGACACGGAATGGGATGCCTTATTAGATTCAGGAGCAGGGATCAGTATTTTGAATTCCTTAGATTTGGTAGACCGGTACAGACTAAAAATACAACCCGCGGCCATCCGAGTTACAACGGCGGACGGATCGACTTACGGTTGTCTAGGGTATGTCAATGTACCATTCTCCTATAAAGGACTAACCAAAGTCATTCCCACGCTAGTGGTTCCAGAGATTTCTCGGCAGCTGATCCTGGGTGCCGATTTTTGGGACTCCTTCGGCATTAAGCCGATGATTGACTTGGGACGAGGAATGGAAGAACTGGAGACGGTGGAGTACCAGAACAGCTCACCATTGTGTTTTACGGTGGAGCCATCTGGCGAGATACCGAAGCTGGAAACAGTTGAGGAGGACGAAACACTCGAGATTCCGGTCTACGAAGGTCCAACTCAAACGACACCCAACCTAGACGAGATTGAAACCGAACACGACCTCACAGTGGAACAACGGAGACAACTAGCGGACGTAGTAAGGCAGTTCGAGTTGACAGGAGTGGGTAAGCTGGGAAGGACAAGCCTACTCGAGCATGAGATCGTACTGAAGGAGGGTGCAAACCCACGGAATACACCTATGTACAAGTGTTCGCCTTATATACAGCATGCTATCGACGAGGAAGTAGAGCGCTTCAAGAGTCTAGGTGCTATAGAGGAGTGTTATAGCGAATGGACTAACCCTCTTGTTCCCGTAATGAAAAGAACGGGAAAGTGAGGGTGTGTCTGGATTCGCGAAGAATAAATAAAATGACCGTGAAGGATACGTACCCAATGCGGAATATGCAAGACATATTCCGGCAATTGGGGAAAGCGAAATTCTTTACGGTCATCGACCTCAAAGACGCCTACTTCCAGATACCCTTGAAGCAGGAATGTCGCAATTACACGGCGTTCAGGACGGCAAAAGGCGTATACCGGTTCAAGGTACTTCCTTTCGGATTGACCAATGCACCGTTCACTATGTCGAGACTCATGGACAAGGCGATAGGTTTTGACCTAGAACCGTACGTCTTCGTCTACCTTGACGACATAGTGATCGCGTCGCGCACCTTCGAGGAACACCTACGTCTAATGCGAATCGTAGCAGAAAGATTGCGAAAGGCTGGACTGACGATTTCAATCGAGAAATCCAGATTCTGCCGAAAACAAGTGGTCTATTTAGGCTACATCCTCAATGAGAACGGAGTGGCCATAGACACGTCAAGGATCTAGCCGATTCTCGATTATGCGCAGCCAAAAACACAGGAGGACATACGAAGGTTGATGGGCCTTGCAGGGTTCTATCAACGCTTCATAAAAAATTACAGTAAGGTCACGGCTCCTATTACAGACTTGCTAACGAAGGAGAACAAAAAGTTGAAATGGACGAAGGAAGCTGAGGAGGCTTTCCGAGAGTTGAAAGCGGTCCTCACATCGGCACCGGTACTCGGTAACCCAGATTTCGGAAAAATTTTCACAATCGAGTCTGATGCTTCCGACAGGGCGGTAGGAGCGGCCCTGGTTCAAGACCAGGACGGCGTGACACGAGTAATAAGCTATTTTAGCAAAAAGCTCAATCGTACCCAACGTCGTTATTCAGCCGTTGAAAAGGAATGCCTGGGCGTGCTATCCGCAATACATCACTTCCGTCATTACGTGGAAGGTACGAAGTTCCGCGTGATTACCGACGCCAGAAGCCTGTTGTGGCTCTTCAACGTCGGAACGGAAACAGGTAATGCCAAGCTACTGCGATGGGCGCTTCGCATACAGTCGTATGATTTCGACCTGGAATACCGGAAAGGGAAAGCGAACATTACCGCTGACTGCTTGTCCCGTTCCATCGAGATCGATACAATCGTAGCCACTGCACCCGATTTCGAATACGAAGACCTGATTGACAAAATCCAGGCGGACCCAGGAAAGCACACCGACTTCCGCGTGGTAGATGGTCAAGTTTATCGATACGTCAGTAACCAAAATCGTCAAACTGACCCACGATTCGAGTGGAAACTCATTCCAAATTCAGCGCAGAGGAAGGACATAATTCGTAACGAGCACGAAAAGGCTCATCTGGGGTACGAGAAGACGCTAGCAACGGTAAAACAGCGATATTTCTGGCCTCGCATGAATGAAGAGGTGCGCAGATTCTGCAGAGGTTGCCTGAAGTGCCTGGTCAGCAAGTCCGGAAACATCAACGTGACACCACCAATGGGTTCTCAGAAGCCCGTCGAGTATCCATGGCAGTTTGTCACTCTCGACTACGTTGGACCATTACCGCCGTCAGGACGGGGTAGGCACACTTGTCTCTTAGTGGCCACGGACGTCTTTAGCAAGTTCATTCTGGTGCAGCCATTCAGAGAAGCTAAAGCTCATTCGTTGGTGGAATTTGTGGAGAACTCTATATTTCGATTGTTCGGCGTCCCGGAGACAGTATTGACCGACAACGGTTCTCAATTCGTGTCGAAACAGTTCAAAGAACTGTTGAACAAATATAATGTTTCGCACTGGTTAACCCCTGCCTACCACCCGCAGGTTAATAATACCGAAAGGGTTAACCGGGTAATCACGACTGCTATACGCGCCACGCTCAAAGGAGAGCACAATCACTGGTCGGATAATTTACAGGAAATTGCGGAAGCTATCCGAAACTCTGTTCACGACTCGACGAAACACAACCCGTACTTCGTTGTGTTCGGAAGGAATAAAATCTCCGACGGAACTGAATACTCGCGAATTCGCGACAACGTACCATCGACCAACATCACCGACAACACTGCGGCCGAAAAAAGGCAAAAGCTATTCGATCAGATCAAGGTGAATTTGTCGACCGCCTATGCAAAACATGCCAAAACGTACAACCTAAGATCCAACCCTAACTGCCCCACCTACGCGGTGGGCGAAACGCTATTAAAACAAACCTTTGAATTGTCCAATAAAGGGAAGGGATTTTGTCGGAAGTTGGCTCCAAAATACGAACCCGCTGTGGTGCGAAAAATTTTGGGGACTAACACCTATGAACTGGAGGATCAGGACGGGAAACGATTGGGGGTCTACTTCGCCAATAGGTTGAAGAAGATGAAAACTCGTCCAAGCCAATAAGTGGTAGCCTTTTCAAGCTATGAACCTCCTAGTGAGTGACCACAGATTACGATGAGAAAAAACACCTACGGGGTTAATTACATCTTCTAGGGCAATTTTCGACGGACTCGTGGGAGGAAAGTTTTCGAATGGACCAAACACTGAGGGTACCGAGATTGTTCCTTAACCGACCGGAAGAGACTACAAAACAACGCGAATAATCAAATTCAACTCGAGCGAATTTACGGCCCACAGTGGCTAAAAGGATTGTAAATATGTATATACCTAGTTAGTTTATAGTAGATCTAGTACCCTAATCTTTAGCAATAATATTAGTAGTTAGCCTAATTGTTAGAAGTAAATGTCGAAAACCACTCACGAATTTATGAACTTTGTTTGGGGTACGTCATCTTTGTAAATATAGTCAATTTAGTCTTGGTTTTCGTCCTTTCCATATCTTCCACATATAATTTCGTTAATTTATTCCATTTGTTATACACAGAGTTTCTTGTTCAGTTGTTGTTTAGTTTGTTGCACATCGTCCCTAAAAAGTGAAATAATTCATTAGTTTATTGCCTACGTTCATTAATTTGTAAATTAGTACGTTTTCTTACCTGTTTTGTAGTCGTTTCCATTGTGTAGCGCAGTAGATTTCCACCCGTAAGCATTCCGTTCCGTTTTCGTCCTCGCAGTTCACAAATATTATCCAGTCCTAGTCCATTCACCCATATAAAGTCCCATTCATGTTCTTTCCCATCGTCCTTCAATTATTTCCTTCGTCCTAGTCGTCCAGTATCCCACGTATCCTGCTGAGGTCGGCCCAACTGTATAAAAAAAAGAAAAGGAAAAAAAACAAACACAAACTTTACACCCAATGTTTTGGAACGAAAATCGTATACTCTCCTGAAGCATCTTCCATCCGCTCTAGAACTGCCTTCAAACTGGTTCATCCACATCACAGCACTACCGAATTCACCTACTTTCACGGTGAAATAACACGATTTTCACGAAATTCTTTTCCCGATTTCACTTCACTTGTTGATTATTTTGACGTTTCCTTTTTTGTTGATGACTTGGAATGTTTGATAGACTGGTATGAGTGCAGAATGAACTGAGCGATGAACAAATCAAAGCTCAGTCGGTTCATTTATGGTTTTGAATGCAAGGGGTGTATGAATGGTAATTTTGTGTAAATGTTTGTTTTAAAAATCTCTTGTAGAATTTTGTTGTCGGGTAAATCCCGGTGTTTAAAAATTCATTCAAGATGATAATTTTCGTTTCAGTACAACAGTTAGCGTTATCGCGGATAATTATCCGTGGCAGCAAGCTGTGTACAGAAACAGTTATTTTGATGAGAAGGATTGAATCTTGCGCGCTCGCTACGTGTTGGGCTTTAGATTGCAATTCCAACTCATCGGTCTGCGTTCACTTAGGTGGAAATTTTCGTGTACATTGTCTTCGTTAATCGGCAAAGAGTCCTGGTGTAGAAGATAATGTATCGTTTCGTGTCAGTTTTCGCGTGAGCTCACTCATAGTTTGTCGACGACTTTGAGTTGATGCCTTTTAAATGTTGTTCGTTTTCTTTTTGTTATTTTTTCGATTTTGCGTGCCTGAGGTCATCAACAACAACAACAACAATAATCCATTCTATGAATCACTTCCATTTGCTTTTTCCGTCCAAATCAAGTTAGTTCCATTTAAATAGTTGTGAGTAGTTTATTTCGTTTAGTTTAATTTCGCTGGAGACCGGAGACAAATTGTCGCTGATGGTCAGTGGCAGGCAGGTTTCGCAATAAAATCTGTGCTGTAAACAGAGAGGGAGTCAACTTCGGTTGATGATGAATCTATATGACCCCGAAATTTAAATAAGACGTTATAGCACCTCGCACTTTGTTAATTTGTAAATATATTCTGTGGTAGATTTAGGCCTACGAAAATTTGATTGGTAATTGTAATCTCCATTCCAATGCCAATCAAATTTTCGTACATTTAGTGGGGAATAATGTAACGAGCATGTCGTTTCATGTTTTATTTTCAATATATGTTACTCGTAATATTCGTGATTAGGATTTAATAAATCAATTTGATAATTTGCCAAATATGTTGAACCAGCCTAGAGCACAAATTCAAAATTCACTACATTAGCGTTCATTCTGTTCATGAGCGGCACTCTCAAGAAGCGCAAAACAAAATTAATTGTGTGAGTTCCTACTGACGTTGTGAGCGGCCGTGGGAATTGATTGCCCATAAAAATGGATCAAATCTGCCGGGTGGCTTGTAGCACATGCTATCGCCCGCGTGCATCGACCCGTTGAGAATCCTTTCAGGTTGCAATGACCTTTGGCGTTTTCTTTCCACCCAAGATTTTGGGGCCGAACAGCGAGATGGATGATTGAAGCTGTTCGTGGAAAGAGATGCAAACATGCGCGAATATGATTATTTAGAGCGCGAGAGTAATTTTCGGAATCACGAAATTAACTTCGTGATGTCCGGTGATGCAATTTACAATTTGGCGGTTAATCTGAGGATTCCCAAGTTGATCAAGTTCACTTCGAACTGATCCGTGGAAGAGGCAGGAGTGGCCCAAAGTTCTCGCGCCGTGGTGTCTTTTCAAAGGTGACATGAAGAATAGTCAGTTAGTAGAGCTTAATTAATACCTGTTTAAATTCCTTTCCCTAGTTTGTAGAATCGTGTGTGCTATTGTGAAAAGGCGGTGTGTTATCGTGTGTGGCTTCGTGCAATTAAAGGTAATTCGTGCTTATTTGTGCTAAATGTGATGTTAAATTAACACGTAGAACGTGCATTAAATTATTCTAAAGGTTTCTTGCCAAGCCGTTAATCCGTCCGTGGCACCACAATCGAACTCCCAGTGGCCATTTCTGACCCCACCATCAGGCTCAGAAGTTCTCCCGGGGCACGCCGGAAGAGGGACGCTTCCGTTTTTCTACGCTCCCTAGGCAGGACGAATCAGCAAGCGCAATCGCATTTCCGTTCCCCTAGTGACGACTAGGGAAACCTCGACGCACGTGTCGCGTCGCGCGCAAAGAAAGTTATTCCGATGTTCGAGTGAACCGACCGCCAACCAGCAGCAGAAAGGCAATCCGCCTACCCCCGGCGGCAACCAAACTCCTTCGCCGAACGAGAGAGCAGCAGCGAATTCACCGCCACCCCCTTTCCGTTCATCCGGCGGCGGCAACATCGTCACCGAAGAAGGTCTGTGAGTACCCACCCATTTAACATTCATGCGCATGACAAGTTAATTCACGCCGCAACATAGTTTCCGTTGCGTGGCGTGCACGGCCGTTTTTGTAAGACCGTGAAGCAAATTCCGTGAATCGAAAACCCATTGCGTTCGCCGAGGCGAACGAGAGATTCAATAGCACGTTGTTCGTTATGCACACCTAGCCAAAGCACACACACGATAGGTAGACAGGGACCATAGCATGGGAAAGGTTGAGAGAGAGCAAGAGTAGAGTAGCAAGAGAAGAGAAACGAGAAATGAACACTGATGTAGAAAGATAGATGTAAGAAATAAAGCTCAATGTGACTGGATAAAAGCTCATTTGTTCCGTGCGTATACAGAAACATTTCAGTCGTAGAGTATGAGAAATGAGGAAGCGGACAGTTAGATTCCTGCAATAAATGTTGGTCCCAATTAAGTGAAATGAGTTGAGTGTTTTTCATGTCACACGTGTCCCGTTTGTAGTTTTTTGTTGTAGAAATTGTTTTACTGGGGAGGTTGGCTCCGAAACCAACCGGGCAACTTTTTAGTCGGACACGGGTCGGTTCGATTGGGAATTTCGGGATACTTGCCGGTGATGATAAAACCCCCTTTATATAATTCATCACTGGCCGTTAATTGCAATCGTGTTCTAAGTAATTGTATTCACAAAACGCATTAGTAGCGTTTCTTTTTGCGGACAGTTTCAGTCAGCCATCTAACTTCCCGGACCAAATTTAAAAACTGAGCCTTCTTCCCCTGAAAGGTCTCAACGGTCGGGCAACCCAAATATTGGTGGATGGTCTCCCTCGGGAGTGGCGCTTAAGCCATCACACTTTTAAGCCGGGAAGGTCAGTAAGGCTGACGGTTATAACCATTCGTCCTACTTCGGATGAACCAGAGAGGGCATTCTCAGTAATTGACAACATTGCCCCAAATTCCAATGCGGATTGGAAGATGAGTCACTCAGTATGTAGTGTCTACGTAAGT
Source organism: Armigeres subalbatus (assembly GCF_024139115.2). NCBI lineage: Eukaryota > Metazoa > Arthropoda > Insecta > Diptera > Culicidae > Armigeres > Armigeres subalbatus. The sequence goes on from NW_026942610.1 coordinate 92,700, forward strand.
TTCGCTCTGCCTAGCTAAACAAGCAATGATTTTAACATTTAAAGTTTGTCAACAAATATTGTTTTTCATCCAAAAGTCCAAAGTTTTTCTTTTCCTAAAATTTTCACAAAAACCGGTATTATACTGGTATTACCGGTATTGACTCCACCAAATACCGAATACCGGTATTTGTCAAAAATGGCCAATACCGACCACCCTATACATTACAGTCCAGAATTTTTCTCAAAATTCAAATATTTTGAATGTTTTTCCTTCTTTTTCAAGATCAGGGAATTATGATATGGGATCAGAATTTTACAATCTCTACAATCTCTGATAACAGTGAGTTTGAATTGCTTGAAATGAAAAAAAAAATGAATTTCACAAATAATCGTTGTGACGTCAAATCATAATTGGTATATATGAAGCCTTTTTTGCTGGGAGTATATTTAGGTTCAAGCTCATATACTCACTCAAAAACATGCAATTGAATCAAAGAATGTTTTGTATCCAATTTTTGTTAGCAGTGATGTCTGATAAATAAGGAATAAAGATGCGAACAAATATTATTTTCTTCTTCTGTCACCGCCCCCTCGATTTTTTGTGGCTTTATTTTATTATTTGAGGGGGGAATTCAAAATTAGGTTGGAAAAAAATGAGCTATACGATTTTATCAAATTATCCATTCGTTATTCAAAGATCAACATGACAAAAGAAAGAATTCATATTTGTTCCGGCCTAGAAATAAAAAACATAGGCTCGATTAATATTTTTACGAATATGACTAACGTAGGAAACAGCTACTTAGTGCTGAGACATTCTTCTGTGATGTCTGTAACCATCAAGCGTTATAAATAAACGAATGACTGTGTGAGAATGGTTTTGACTGCGATTTTCAAAAACTTACTAAGTCGATGTTCTATGACTCGATATCGACTCATGGAAGCAAATCATGCTATATCGAAAAATATTTTATGGGTTACTATGATGGTCCCTCCAGAGACATTTCCAGAGAGTCTTTGTTCCACAACTCGATATTTCCTTGAGTCGATGGTCCCTTCAATATCGACTCATGGAGGTTTCACTGTAACTGCCTAAATGAAGAGGGTCGATTCAAAAAACTGTTTGCTCTGGTGGGCACGACTTTGCTTACTAGAAGCATGAAGGCTTCCTTTGGTTGGTGGGATCTTAGAAGTGTGGCATACGGAACGGATCGGAATGTGGACGATGACCAAAACGAGAAACCGAGAAACGAACAATTCGAATGCGTGCTCTCTGGTTTTCGGCAGTGAAAGTGGATAGTTGGAAGAAGATTTCCCTCCCAAAAGTTATTTCGTGCAACGTTGTTGTTGTCTGGAAAGCCTGCACTCAAGGATGTTATCGATCATTTAGTAATCTGTGTTGATTTACAAACAAATTTTTAGACCAGCCATGTTGTATGCTGTGCCAATATGGACTAGTTGCTGCAATACCAGAAAGAAGGCACTTCAGAGGATTCAAAATAAAATTTTGAAAATGATTCTGAAGTTGCCTCCGTGGTATAGTACCAATGAACTTCATAGAATTTCAAATATTGAGACATTGCATCAAATGTCAAACAAAATAATTTCCAATTTTAGACAAAAATCGTTGCAATCGGTTGTATACTATTTCGCCGAAAACCATTCCGCGGAATTTTTTTTCGCGGTACGACATTTCGCGGAATGTATCAACTCACCGAAACACATTTCGCGGAATGCACCTTTTTTCCGAAAGACATTTCGCGGAATGTACCTTTTCACCGAAAGTCATTCCGCGGAATGCCATTTGGCGGAATTCAGTTAGAATAATTATCATTCAAATAATTACCGATTTCTGCTTAATTACATGAAAACCGGTCATTTTTTTTGCATTTAATGCAAATCCGAGCCGGACCCGTTCCCGAGAATTTCGATTCTAACCCGACATAATTTAATTATTTTAGCCCACACACAATTTTTCCCCGAAAAAATCAAACTAGATATTTTCAGGTTCTCTTAAAATTGAAAAAAAAATGTAAACCCAAACAACAAACTAGCCTCAAAATTAACAAAACTGAATAAAATAATTTGCAGTATTTGATTTCTCAAACCCGTACCCGACCCGAACCCGATATTGTAGTAATTTTTCAAACCCGAACCCATCGGGTACGGGTTCGACTCAACCGTATCTACCGCTCGTTATAAGGCGAAAGCTAAAGTTGCTAATGTTTTCTTTCAAAGAACACGTCTTCCCGGTATAAGGCCAAGGGAAGGGTAACGCCTTCTTTAAATGGATGCATCTGCCCGGTATAAGGCGAAAGGACTTGATAATGCCTTCTTTAAAAGAATGCGTCTGCCCAGCATAAGGCGAAAGGAGTTGATAATGTCTTATTTAAATGGATGCATCTACCCAGTATAAGACGAAAGGAGTTGGTAATGCCTTCTTTAAATGAACGCGTCTGCCTGGTACAAGGCGAAAGGAGTTGATAATGCCTTTTTAAAAAGAATACATTTGCCCGATTTAAGGCGAAGACAGGGGTAACGCCTTCTTTAACCTTAGTAAGATGTTGGGGTCAATATGACCCAAAACGAAACTTCAAAGTAGAATAACTTTCTACCTGATAATCCGATCGTTCTGAAATTTCTTGACTTTTAATATTTTGTGGAAATGAAGCATCTGACATGAAAAAAGTATTTTAAGGTGCAACAGGAACGACCCCACAAAAAAACTTACGAATAAGATGTTGGGGTCATATTGACCCAGAAATGTAAATGCTTATAAAACAGTCAAATTATAACCGAATTACAAAGTTTATATACCGTTTTAAAGATAAACTCATCAATTTTGTGGCTATGTGGTGATATGTTGGTTCTGGAGACAATGGCCATCGGGAAACGTCTTCCACGGGGACCTTGTCGATCATATAAGGGGAGCATAAAAATCGCTCCATATATGCCATTCGATCGCTAATTCTTCTTATATTATCTTAAAACGGTAATGTATGGTCCATGAGAGGGCTTCCGACGAAAGTGGCCACTCCTGGTACATGCAAGGTGCCCCCGGGGAACCCGCAGGAGGGGACATTTCCGTTTTAGCACCAAAATATACCGTGCGGCGGCTCTGTCGTCATGATTTTCCACAAAATAGATAATAATGCGCTTGAAATCGATAAAAGGCCACATTGGCCACTCCTGGTACAACCAAGGTGCCCCCGGGGAACCCGCAGGAGGGGACATATCCGTTTTAGCACCAAAATATGCCGTGCGGCGGCTCTTTTGTCACGATTTTCCACCAATCAGATGGTTATGCGCTTGAAATCGATAAGTGACCACATTGGCCACTCCTGGTACATGCAAGGTGCCCCCGGGGAATCCACAGGAGGGGACATTTCCGTTTTAGCACCAAAATATGCCGTGCGGCGGCTCTTTTGTCATGATTTTCCACCAAACAGATGGTTATGCGCTTGAAATCGATAAATGACCACATTGGCCACTCCTGGTGCATGCAAGGCGCCCCGGGGAACCCACAGGAGGGGACATTTCCGTTTTAGCACCAAAATATGCCGTGCGGTGGCTCTTTTGTCATGATTTTCCACCAATCAGATGGTTATGCGCTTGAAATCGATAAGTGACCACATTGGCCACTCCTGGTACATGCAAGGTGCCCCCGAGGAATCCGCAGGAGAGGACATTTCCGCTGTAGCACCAAAATATGCCGTGCCGCGGCTCTTTTGTCATGATCTTCCATCAAACAGATGGCTATGCGCTTGAAATCGATAAATGACCACATTGGCCACTCCTGGTGCATGCAAGGCGCCCCGGGGAACCCGCAGGAGGGGACATTTCCGTTTTAGCACCAAAATATGCCGTGCCGCGGCTCTTTTGTCATGATTTTCCATCAAACAGATGGTTATGCGCTTGAAATCGATAAATGACCACATTGGCCACTCCTGGTGCATGCAAGGCGCCCCGGGGAACCCGCAGGAGGGGACATTTCCGTTTCAGCACCAAAATATGCCGTGCTGCGGCTCTTTTGTCATGATTTTCCACCAAACAGATGGTTATGCGCTTGAAATCGATAAATGACCACATTGGCCACTCCTGGTACATGCAAGGTGCCCACGGGGAACCCGCAGGGGGGGACATTCCCGTTTTAGTACCAAAATATACCGTGCGGCAGCTCTGTCGTCATGATTTTCCACAAAATAGATGATAATGCGCTTGAAATCGATAAAAGACCACATTGGCCACTCCTGGTACACCCTTAGAACCTATGAGGTGCCCCGGGAGCCCCTAGAAGAGTACATTTCCATTTTAACACCAAAATATGCCGTGCGGTTGCTCTTTCTTTGTTATTTTCTACCAAACAGATGGTCATGTGCTTGGAGTTGATTAGTGATATTGTCTACTCTTGGAACCTTTGAGATGCCCTGCGAACCCGTAGGAGAGGACATTTTCATGGTTATATCAAATGTACAGTGCCGCTTGCGGCAGCTCTATCTTGGCAATGCGCTTGAAATTGTTCTTCATTTGAAATAGAGTATACAGAGCCAAATTAAAAAATAGTTTCTGGGCTACTGTGATGATTCCTTCGAACAGCTCTCCAAGGATTTTCTATTCCGCATCTCGATATTACCTTTAGTCGATGGTCCCTTCAATATCGACTCATAGAAGTTTGAGGTTTTCACCGATCGCCGTGGACAATGATATGAAAACGCAACATTTTGATATAAAAAAAATCTCTCTTTCTGTGAGACTCCTGCGGGTACCTTGTAGGTTGTAGATATTAAGTTCAGAATGAATGACCTGTTTGATAGAAAAAAAAACAAGATTAATCTACCTAGTGGTGATGGTGCCTTTATCGTTCGTTCAAAAGGGTTGAGAAATATATAAGGAAAGTCTAATATAACACTAATAGGTAGATAGCTCTTATTTTTCATATTTGTTTATTTGCATTCTAAAACTTTCTGCTGAACGCAACTTATTGCAAGCCAATCGGATGAGCATAAGTGCCAGAAAAGTGATTTTCCCATGTAGCTGCTGAAATTAGTATTTTGGCCATAACTTCGGAGCCCATAGTCCGATCTGGCCAATTTTCAAAAGGAAACAATAGGGCAGGATTTTCGTCGAATGCTATTTACTGCGAGCAATTCGGTTGAGGAAAAGTTCCTCAAAAGTGAGTTAGATTTTGTGTGCACAGACACTTTCAATGAATTCTTCAAGGCACTCCACAATTACCGAAATTGGGCCTGGGGTTCCCCCGGGTTGATATTAGATTTCAAGAGCATTACCAACTATTTGATGGTAAATTATAGTGAAAGAGCCGCTGCACGGCATGTCTTTAAGGGCCGATGTCCACGTAAAGTTTTTTCACGCTGCTTGCACGCCGCGTTCACGCAAGGTATCCAGCATCAAATGGAGTAATGCTCACGTAAACGTGTGCACGACTACATTTGATGCCGGATACCTTGCGTGGACGCGGCGGGCACGCAGCTTGAAAACACGCTACGTGGGCATCGGCCCTAAGTAAGAGTAAGAGTAAGAACGGAAATGTCCTCTCCTATGAGCTCCACGGCGGTACTTCATAGGTTCCAAAATGGAAAATGTGGTCACTTATTCATTTCGGTATAAAAACGGAAATGTCACCATCTACGGGTTCCCCGTGGGCATCTCATTGATTCCAAGAGTGGCCAATGTGGTCACTTATCGATTTCAAGCGCATAATCATCTATTTTGTGGAAAATCATGACGAAAGAGCCGCCGCACGACATATTTCGGTGTTAAACGGAAATGTCATCTTCTACGTGTTCTCCGAGGGAGCCTCATAGGTTTCAAATGTAGCCAATGTGGTTCAAGAGTGGCCAATGTGATCACTTATTGATTTCGAGCGAATAATCATCTCTTTGGTGGGAAAACACACCGAAAGAGTCGCCGCTCGGCATATTTCGGTGTAAAAACGGAAATATCCCATTCTACGGGTTCCCTGGGGGGCCCTGGTAGATCATCATCTATTTCGCATAATCATCTATTTTGTGGAAAATCATGATGAAAGAGCAGCAGCACCGCACATTTTGGTGCCAGAACGGAAATGTCCTCTCCTACGGGTTCCCCGGGGGCACCTTGCATATACAAGGAGTGGCCAATGTGATCATTTATCGATTTCAAGCGCATGACCATCTGTTTGGTGGAAAATCATGATAAAAGAGCCGCCACACGACATATTTTGGTGTTAAAACGGAAATATCCCCTTTTACGGGTTTCCCGAGGGCACCTCATAGGCTCCAAGAGTGGCCAATGTGGCCAAATATCGATTTCGAGCGAATAATCATCTATTTTGTAGAAAATCATGACGAATGAGCCACCGCATGGCATATTTTGGAGTTTAAACGGAAATATTCCTTTCTACGGGTTCCCCAAGGCCACCTCATAGGTTCCAAGAGTGGCCAATGTGGTCAATTATCGATTTCGAGCACATAATCGTCTATTTTGTGGAAAATCATGACGAAAGAGCCGCCGCACGAAATATTTTGGTGTTAAAACGGAAATGTCCCCTTTTACGGGTTCCACGGGGGCACCTCATAGGCTCCAAGAGTGGCCAAAGTGGTCACTTAGCGATTTCAAGCGCATTATCATATATTTTGTGGAAAATCATGACGAAAGAGCCGCCGCACGGTATATTTTGGGGCTAAAACGGAAATGTCCCCTCCTGCGGGTTCCCCGGGGGCACCTTGCATGCACCAGGAGTGGCCACTTTCATCGGAAGCCCTCTCATGGACCATACATTACCGTTTTAATAGAATCTATGAAGAATTAGCGATCGAATGGCATATATGGAGCGATTTTTATGTTCCCCTTATATGACCGACAAGGTCCCCGTGGAAGTCGTTTCCCGGTGGCCATTGTCTCCAGAACCAGCATATCACCACATAGCCACAAAATTGATGAGTTTATCTTTCGAACGGTATATAAACTTTGCAATTCGGTTATAATTTGACTGTTTTATAAGCATTTACATTTCTGGGTCAATATGACCCCAACATCTTATTCGTAAGTTTTTTCTAATATCCGAAGAAGGTTAAATGGATACATCTGCTCGGTATAAGGCGAAAGGAGTTGATAAGGCCTTCTCTAAAAGAATGCGTCTGTCCGGTATAAGGCGAAGGGATGGGTAACGTCTTCTTTAAATGGCGAGAGGAGTTGATAATGCCTTCTTTAGATTAACGCGTCTGCCCGGTATAAGGCGAAAGTAGGGATAACGTCTTCTTTACATGGATGTATCTATTTTGAAAACTACTTCTAAATATTCTGGGAGGCGTTCCTTGACCGTGCGGGAAGATGCGTGACTGCAAAGCAAGCCTATGCTGAAGGATAGTCTCGTTAATCTCGTGTTAAACGAATACAAAACAAAATGGTAACTTGGCTTAGAGACCTCGCAGGTAATAATGTCGGAATGCTGAATGAACAAAGGCTATTATTATTAATATTCCGCGAAATGGTGCATTCCGCGAAATGGTACATTCCGCCAAAAGTCATTCGGCGGAAAGGTACAATCCGCCAAATGTCGTACCGCGAAAAGTTTTATTACGCCAAATGTTATTCCGCGAAATGTTCAACCGCGAAGATGAATTCCGCGAAATAGTTTTCGGCGAAATGTTATACAATCGTTGCAATCTTCTATTGCAACGATTAGTTCCTTGTACCCTTAGTATAAATTAGGTTAAGTTTAGTTTAAGTTGAAAACAAAACAAACTACCTGACATAATGTCCGAAGGCATCCTGGAGGAAATTCTGAAGGAATAACCGAAGAAAATTCTTAGAGTTTTGAGAAATTTTTGGATTTATCCTTGCAGTAATTTCTGGATGATTTTCTGACGGAATCCCCGGAGAAAATTCTGAAGGAATTTTTGGAGGAATGTCCAACAAAATTCTTCAAGGAATTTAAGAATGTCGGCAATTTCTTCAGGAGTTCTCTTGGAAAGTGCTCTAGAAATTCGTTCGGAGATATCCGAAATTTCGTCCTAGAATTTTGGAAGCAAATGGCGGAGAAAATTCCGAAGGAAATACTAGATGAATATCCGAGGCAGAGTAGAGACACTTACGCGAAACCCGCGGGATAGAGAGAATTTCCTTTCAACAGTGTAATCCAACAGGCTAATAAATAAATACGCAATACTTTATTTTGATAAACAACACCCAAATAAATTTCTGGGTTTTCTTGAAATATTTTTCGAAGCAAGTCCTGGAGAAAGTTCTGAAGGAGTACCTGAAGAAATTTCTTAGAGTCTTGAGGAATTTCTGGATCTATCTTCGTAGTAATTTTTGGAGAAAATTCAGAAGGAATACTTGGATGGAATTTAGGAATAGATGAATTTAGGAATGTCGGTAATTCCTTTGAAAATTATATCTGATATCTGAAAATTCGTCCTAGAATTTTGGAAGAAAATGGCGGAAGAAATTCCGAAAGAATTACTAGATGAATTTCCGAGGGAATGGAATGTCTTATGGAATACCTGGAAAAGTTTCAGTGGAATTGTTAAAATAATTTCCGAAGGAATTTTTCAAAAGTATGTATATGCACAGTTATCCATCATTCTGGCTTGAGTCTTGCTCTGCATACTGTCGAATTTAAATACCATTCTGCTTTCAAGCACTGCTGTATGAAGGGCAAAAAACGGAGTCGGCAGACCCATAGGCAGAGGCACTTACGCGAAGCCCGCGGAATAGAAAAAATCTGTTTCAACAGTGTAATCCAACAGACTAATACATAGATTCGCAATCCTTTTTGAGCTTTTCGAGGGGTGGCTTCTTTGAGGAAGGGTGCGTCAAATCCATTACAACTGTGGGTATGTGTACCTATCTGTATGGGTAGAAATTTTAATTTCCAATTCCAAAAAAAAATTACTGAAGGAATTCCTGATGCAATTGTCAAAATCAATCATAGAAGAATTTTTATAAGAATTTCCAAAAGAATTCCTTGAGATATTTCCTAAAGTCCTAAGAAGTTCCGAAGCAATTCCTGAGGGAAATTTCAAAGAAAAAACTAGTAAACTATACAACATTTATGCAGGAATAACTCCGGAACGAATCATAATATGGAGGAATTTTTAAAGGAATTTTCCTTCCGGAATTTGAGTGTTAAACTTAGGGGTCGTTCAACAATGATGTCACAGATTATAGGGGGGGAGGGGGTCTAAGATTTTGTGACAGTACATGTACTAGGTATACAAAAATGCGTGACAGAGGGGGAGGAGGGTCTAGGAATTTAAAAAAGTAGTGAACGTCATATTTGAATCACCCCTTATTTTAAAAATAAAAAAACACGTAAACAACGATTTAAAAAATGAAGATATAACAGACAAAATTTCCGAAGAATTTCAGAAAAGACACCCGATTTAAAAAAAATCGGAGATCTAAAGAAATTTTCCGAAGAGTTGCTGTAGGAATTTCTGAAGGAGTGTCCATAAGGGAAATTTTGAAAGAATACCAAAAATATCTTCCTAGAGTTTCAAAAAAAAATTGTTGAGGAATTACTGGAAGAATTTTTATTAGAAATAGCAAAAACAAATTCCTGAATGAAAATCTATAAAAAATCCCAAATCAAATTCTACAGGAATATCTTGAGGAATTTCTGGATTTGTGTCCAAATTACTTTCCAATTAACTTATGTGCTGTGATGCGTCAATGTCCTAGTGGAGGATGTGATGTAAACTTTTTCTATTGCCATACAAACTACACCTATTAGGATGTTCACCCCATTAGTCTGCCTGTAGCTAGTAATTGTACAAAAAATAATAAAAAGCATCATATGGCTTGCTGCGTGAAACTTTTTTTCTCAGCTCAAAATTCTTCACGCCGATTCACGCCGCCGCTGAACATTGCTTACGGCGTGACGCCGTCGCCGCCGGTGTAAAAATGGCCTTACGCCGCCTCCGTTCACAAATACTTAGGCGCACAGGTCTATACGAGACCAATAGCATCCCGTGGTGCCCGACCAGGGCCTTAGAGGCCATATGTAAGATTTACGATCTAAACATGTCCAAACCGGTTGTTCTTAGTACTCCAAATCATTTGAGAGTTCAGACGAATTGGTCTACCAAGACAAATAGGCTCGATACAAAGACAATAGTAACTCATGGTATCCATACATCCCCTTGGAGGCCATGCGCATGATTCACGATCCAGCTAGGGGAAGTGCACCGGTTTTGGCCAACTTAGTGCCTAATTTGGCCAACCCTGAAAAATACATATTTTTGCAAAATAACCAATCAGTTTAAAGCAGCGTTGAATCGTGAGGGATATATCTCTTGTTGGAACTAATAAAACCCTCGCGAATTGCTTTATTTTTGGAGTTATTCGCAAAATTGGCCAAATTAGGAACATGGCCAAAACCGGTACAGTTCCCCTATGTCCAAACCGGATGTTCTAATATTCTTCTCATCTCAACAACTCACTGCAGGAACGTAGCTGGCGTTGATACTGATCAACCGAGCAGCACACATGTTTTAAATATATCACATCAACTTATGTGACCAGATTCAACCACAATTCAATCACAAATTCCACTGATTCTGATTAATCAAGAAGTGGAGCCCATAGATATGTGTAGTCAGTCTTCCTTGGAGGTAGTCATTCGTTAATCCCACAATGTGTTGGTATTTATCATCTCGACGAGCAAATCATGTAAATTGTCATACGTAAGTACTAAGTATTGTCTAATCGAGGTGAGGCACCTTGTGTTAACGATTAAATCATCAAATCGTAAAAAGCGATCATTCAACAAGTAAATTTTTCTTCCATTTCGCTAATCCTCATTCGGAATTGAGAAACGCTACTAATCATAAGGCCGTTGGCGTCGTCCACGACGTCATCCATCGTCATGTACATTCAGCGACCTTTCCAAAGCAGACGAGATGCAACGGTTCAAGGAAAATCATCATCACCTTCTCCTGATGCAGTTCGTAGCCGTACATGAATCTGCTTGGGCATTCTTGGTGGGCCGGCGGCTCTTGGTACCCAAAATCCGCTCCCGGCAACAACGAGACTGACCCATAAATTCAAGCCTTGGTGTTGCGCCGCAGTAAATCCCCGTTCGATTGCAACCGCGCTCATCCTGACTAGCCACCCTCTCCCCGGTACCATTTCGCTTGTTTCAGGCTCCATTACGTTTATTATCATTGCATTTTGATTCGTTAATAATTTGAAAATATGAAGCCAAATTACATTATTATCGTAGCATTTCTTTATGCGCTCCACGCAGACATGGTTCGAAATGTGAACGTTCTCTGATAAAGGAAAATACAGCATGAAATACTAAATAAATTAATAATAAATATGTATGAACACTACGCAACAAGATCTCACCATTTATTTTTCTACGAGAAACGTTGTTTATTGAAACATGCTTCATTTTGCATGACAAAATATATTTTGTTCTCCGATATTAGAATTAATGACATTTTCCATTTAATACTCATGTACAGGCGTTTTTGCATTTTGTAACACAGTCGCAACACCACGCATATTGTACAAAACGTGAACGACGAAGCATTTGCAGTTCGAAATTTCATTTATTGAATAAATAAATTTCGATATGAAACAATTTTTAAAAAGTGGTAACCTTATTTTTCTAAAGCTGTCATAAAAATCGTTCACTTTTTGTGAATCGTTCGTTCTGCTGCCGGAATCCACGATATCGTCGTTCGCCATTTGACTTTCTTCCAGCAAACGACGACCGCGTCCAGGCGGAAAAGCCTTCCTCCATTAATTTAAGACAATATTTGCTCATGTTGTACATCATTGCCGCAGCCGCCATCCAGTGGACTGCGAATGGCAATGGTTTGCCTTTGAGCCGCGGCAGTTGTTTTACAACGAACATCCGCATGTTAAATCAACATTTCGCTGACCCAAAGCAGATATTGGAACAAGTTTGATTCAGGTTTTAGCATCATTCGTTGGATTTTCAGTCATGCACATTGTAACAATTCGCATATTTTGCTAAATTTAACTTATCAATTCTTCTGTTAAATTTGTAATTTGTGAAATTATCTACTTTTTTACAAAAATTGTAATTAATTGTTATTGTTCGTCGATCAGATTATTTATCATTTATTTTAATACGTACCATCGAGAAATCAGCAACTTCAGCAAACACGACTATCTGGAACAAAAATAAAAAGAAATGGTTAATAATTAATCTTATCTTTTATTTCACTTGTAAAACAAAATTCTATACAATTCTCTTAAGACATGGCTATGTAAAATAAAAACCAACTGAACAAAATTCCCATCTACCAGCCAACATCCATGAGAAAATTCCTGGGGTGTCATTTCTCTAAGAAGCGTATAATTCAACTATTGCCAGTTTGCCACAGCAGATACCGTCAGTCAAACTGTCAGTAAAAGTCATAAATATTCACACCGAAACCAATTACTTTGCTACATCTTTGCGTGAGACAACCATTTCTACTGCGTGGAAATCTAAAAATGTTCGCTCTGAATTTTAATTAATGATTGCTTCCCCCTCTGTGTCAAATTTGCACTAAATGCTTTACGGGCTGAAGCTAATAGAATCTTAAGTATCAGAAGCTTGCCTCAATGAGTTACAATGAACTAACTTCAGGAGTGGGTTATTTCCTTCTAGCATCTAAAAAACCAGGCGATAGTTGATTTTTTTTTATTTTACTAATTTAATTTTCTAACTATCTTATACATGCATTCATCTCTTAGACTAGGTACTCCGTGTTTTCTTAACACTATCATCCTTATTTGTTATGGCACATTTTTAGTTTGTATTAATATATTTCAATTGCCTCTGGCAGTTAGAATTATTTCTCTGGTTGTAATTAACCATGTAGAAATTACAAAATTTATACTAAGGGTACAAGGGTACAACAGATGTTCGATATAATTAGCTTCGCTAAACCAATTAATTAGAACCCCATTCATAGTGACAATATGTATGCTAGAAGGTTTCAAATAAGAACCTCTCGGCTTATGTGGGAAAATTATAAGCTGAGTTTTGGAAGCGTTCGGGGAGATTTTCCATTTTTACAAATAAGTGGAAAAAATATCCAAACTTTTTTGCTCGAGTCATTTTTAGTCCCGTGCGATCAAAGATTTTTGACACCCTGTTATATAATATGGGTCCCAGTATGCTGCCACCAGCTCTTACAGGTAATCTATAATCAGGTAATTCGGAATTCTCACGGACTTCCTGCAGTCGCAATAGACCTTCATTATCTTCCTGGAAATTTGTGTGAAATTTTGTATCTTTTGATACGACTTTTAAACTCTTTCCAAACAATCGTGGGAGGTTGTATAAATCTTTCTAATTTCGTTAAAAAAAACTAACGGATTAGGTTTTTTCGAGGACATCGAGAAACCTCCACTGACCCTCTAGTATACTTACGGAATAATGATTACATATTCACTCTCTGCGGAGTTTATGGACATCTAAAAATACTCACGGACTGCCAACATTCTTCCAGATAAAGCTTGATCCACTTAGAATTTGGCCGAACGAAATTAGACATTTCTTTGCCGAAAAAGTTCATAAGAAGGTGGGTCAAGTTTTATTATACAGGGAATTTAATAAACTTTGAAGGGAAAAATATCGAAAAATTATTCATTGGCATTTCGGATGAAATCTCGGCCTTTTCTCTCAATACACTCGTTATTTTTTGTACAGTATAACGGTTTACTTGATCTGTCATTTTTTCACACCACTTCTCCATATAAGATGGTTTTCTGATTGTTTTGCACCATTTCTCAAGTTTCCCTATGATAATTGCCTAATATTTTTCGTTGGGACGAAAATTTGGGTATTTTAGTGGGTTGATAGTTTTTTCAATAACGTCATTATCATTCGGTTCATACCATTCCATCACATCCCGTCTGTAATGGCAGCTTGTTAAGTCAGGCCAAAGCAACACCGGACAGTCGTGTGATTGAATTGATGTCAAAAATCGCTTCTGAAGACACTTCTCGCTGTATATTTGCCCATTTATAGTCGCTCCAGCGATTAATTTTTTTTTTCTTTTTTTTTGACTAATTTTATTTGCTAATTATCTAATACATGCATTTATCTCTTAGACTAGGTGTTCCGTGTTTTCTTAACACTATCATCCTTATTTGCTATGTTACGCTTTTAGTTATTAATAATACATTTCAATTGCCTCTGGCAGTTAGGATATTTCCTCTGGTTGAATTAAACCATGTAGGAATAACAATGTTTTCTACTTAAACTAAACTTAACCTAATTTATACTAAGGATACAAGGAGCTAATCGTTGCAATAGAAGATTGCAACGATTTTTGTCTAAAATTAGAAATTATTTTGTTGGACATTTGTTGCAATGTCTCAATAATAGAAGTTCTATGAAGTTCATTGGTACTATACCACGGAGGTAACTTCAGAATCATTTTCAAAATTTTATTTTGAATCCTCTGAAGTGCCTTCTTTCTGGTATTGCAGCAACTATCCATATTGGCACAGCATACAACATGGCTGGTCTAAAAATTTGTTTTTAAATCAAAAGTTTGTTCTTAAGATAAAGTTTTGATTTTCTGTTTATAAGTGGATATAGACACTTAATATATTTGTTACATTTGGCTTGAAGGCCTTCAATGTGATTTTTAAAAGTTAATTTTTGATCTAGCAGAAGTCCTAAATATTTAGCTTCGCTAGACCAATTCATTGGAACCCCATTCATAGTGACAATATGTCTGCTAGAAGGTTTCAAATAAGAAGCTCTCGGCTTATGTGGGAAAATTATAAGCTGAGTTTTGGAAGCATTCGGGGAAATTTTCCATTTTTGCAAGTAAGTGGAGAAAATATCCAAACTTTTTTGCAATCTACTACAAATGAGAGACCTGTGTCATCTGCAAACAAAGATTTTTGACACCCTGGTGGTAAATCAGGTAAGTCAGAAGTAAAAATGTTATACAAAATGGGCCCCAGTATGCTGCCTTGGGGAACACCAGCTCTAACAGGTAATCTATCAGATTTAGAATTCTGATAGTTTACCTGCAGTGAGCGATCTGATAAATAATTTTGGATCAGTTTAATAATGTACAGAGGAAAATTAAAATTCATCAATTTTACATCAAACACTGTCAAATGCTTTCTCTATATCAAGAAGAGCAACTCCAGTCGAATATCCTTCAGATTTGTTGAGCTGAATTAAGTTCGTAACTCTTAATAACTGATGAGTGGTTGAATGCCCATGGCGAAAACCAAATTGCTCATCAGCAAAAATAGAATTGTCATTAATATGAACCATAATTCTATTTGAAATAATCTTTTCAAACAGTTTGCTTATTGAAGAAAGCAAACTGATTAAGGATAACTAGAAGCCTCAGCTGGATTTTTGTCCGGCTTCAAAATTGGAACAACTTTGGCGTTTTTCCATTTATCTGGGAAGTATGCCAATTGAAAACATTTGTTAAATAAATTAACCAAAAAGGATAAAGAGCTCTCAGGAAGTTTTTTGATAAGTATGTAGAAAATACCATCATCACCCGGGGCTTTCATATTTTTAAATTTTCTAGTAATAGATCTCACTTCATCCAAATTAGTTCCCAACGAAGGATCAAAAACATTCTCTTGATTGAGAATGTCTTCGAAGCTCCGTGTAACCTGATCCTCAATTGGACTAGTGAGACCTAGACTAAAATTATGGGCACTCTCGAACTGCTGAGCAAGTTTTTGAGCCTTTTCGCCATTTGTTAATAAAATTTTATTTCCCTTTTTAAGCGCTGGAATTGGCTTTTGAGGTTTTTTTTAACAATTTTCGTTAATTTCTAAAAGGGTTTCGAACTGGGATCCAACTTCGAGAGATTATTCTCAAAGTTGGTATTTCTCAGAATAGCGAAACGTTTTTTAATTTCATTTTGCAAATCTCGCCAAATAACTTTCAACGCGGGATCGCGAGTTCTTTGGTATTGCCTTCGCCTCACATTTTTAAGACGGATCAGTAGCTGAAGATCGTCGTCAATAATAATGGAGTTGAATTTAATTTCACATTTAGGAATTGCAATGCCTCTGGCTTCGACAATTAAATTTGTCAAAGATACGAGCGCATTGTCAATATCACTTTTGGTACCCAAAGGAATATTAACATCAAAATTCCTATCGATATACGTTTTATATAAATCCCAATCAGCTCTATGATAATTAAAAGTAGAGCTGATTGGATTATAAATGGATTCTTGTGAGATTTCAAATGTCACAGGAAGGTGATCAGAGTCAAAGTCAGCATGAGTTTCCATGGAATTGCAATTGGCCACACAGCTGACTTGAATCCGTTAAAACTAAATCAATTGTAGAAGGATTTCGACTGGAAGAAAAACAAGTAGGGCCATTGGGATATTGAATAGTATAATATCCCGCAGAACAATCTTCAAATAAAATTTTGCCGTTGGAATTGCTTTGAGCATTATTCCATGAACGGTGTTTGGCATTGAAGTCACCAATTACGAAGAATTTTGATTTGTTGCGAGTCAGAATTTGAAGATCAGCTTTCTTTTGTTGTCTATTGCATTGAAAAGGCAAGTAGGCTGCAATGAAGGAAAATTGTCCAAAATTTGTTTCAACAGAAACTCCCAAGGTTTCAAAAACTTTGGTTTCAAACGAAGAAAATAATTTATGTTTGATACGTCTATTAATGACGATGGCGACCCCACCACAGGCGCTGTCAAGACGATCATTTCTGTAGATAAAATAGTTTGGATCTCTTTTATAATGGCAATATGCACATTATGAACTGAAAGGAAGTTGAATAATTCATCTTCCTTACCCTTTAGAGAGCGGGCATTCCAATTTAGAACTTTCACACAATTATTTGGATCCATTAAAACGGAGTCCGATAACAATTTTTTGTGTGTACTTTATACCAAGCTGAACAGCTTCAGGTATGGTATTTGCTTTGAACATTGCATCAATCATGTGATGCAATTGTTCAGTTAAAAAATCAAAGTCGGAAGCAGACATGCTACCTGAATCGGCAACATGACTGTTATTTTCCGTTGGGACATGGGTATAAACCTCATTTTGAGAAGAGAAATTTTGATAAGAAAATTATTTTGAGCTTTTTAGTGGAATGTTTTCACCTGTCATAAGACGAGTTTATACAATCCATTGAATTCCACCACTTAATTGTATCTTGACAGATACGTATTTCGACCTCAAAAGTAAGGCCGTCTTCAGTGTCTCGTACTTGACTCGACTAAGTCGTAAGTCGAGTCAAGTACGAGACACTGAAGACGGCCTTACTTTTGAGGTCGAAATACGTATCTGTCAAGATACAATTAAGTGGTGGAATTCAATGGGATTGTATAAACTCGTCTTATGACAGGAGAGAAATTTTGTCAACCAGCAGCGATGTTTGCATACGTAAGTACATTGGAAAAATTGGAATTTACTGAAGTGCTTGCTACCCGTTGACGAGCGGCAAAATTAGTTTGTGAATTGTGGTGGGTATGAATTGCTCGACCGGTAACCGGTTTCGAAATTTGAGCGTTTGAAAAATTTGTACCCGTCGTATCTGGGATCCGATTGGAATTTCCCGTCATCAATTTTGCGCGGGAATTCAAAACTTTTTTGCATGAAGGGCATTCCCAGAAATTGGACTTATGATTGCCCCCACAATTTGCGCACTTAAATTTATTGGAATCTTCTCTCACAGGACATGCGTGAGAGGTTCCACCACAAATCATGCATTTAGCATCCATGTGACAATGTTTGGTTCCATGACCCCACTTTTGGCACTTACGGCACTGGGTGGGGTTTTGTAAATTTCCCCCAGGCCTGCGGAAATGTTCCCATGTAACACGGACATGGGACATAATACAGGCCTTTTCCAAACTTTTCATATTATTTAGTTCACTTTTGTTAAAATGAACTAAATCAAATTCTTGAGAAATGCCCCTCTGGGAAGTACCAGAGTGGGATTTCTTTTTCATCTTAATTACTTGGACTGGTGAAAATCCAAGTAATTGAGAAATTTCAATTTTAATCTCATCCAGTGATTTATCATCACTGGGGAGACCTTTCAAGACGACTTTGAACAATCGCTCAGTTTTGTCGTCGTATGTGAAGAATTTATGGCGCTTCTCAGTTAAATACTGAAGAAGACGTTTGCGATCGTCATAGGATCCCGGCAAAACGCAGCAGTCACCCTTCCTAGCAATCTGAAATGAAACCTTGATCCCCTGAAGGTTACTCAAGATTTCATTCCGAAAGCCAGAAAACTCGGTTACAGATACCACAATTGGCGGAATTCTTTGCTTTTTCGCATGAAACGAATCACCTGGGCTAGAGGTAGATTCGATTTTCTCAAATTCGTCGTTAATCAAATCGAATTGATTTGCTCAGTTCGATAGGAGAAGAAATAATGTCAACGTTAAAGTTAGAAGGAATATCTGAAGTCTCCAGCTTCCTTCTATTTTTTCCGCGCTTGGGCAGGACGGTCTTGAAACCTTGTTTCTTTGAAGGAAGTGGAGAATTCAGAGACTCCCTCTTCCTCTTGTTTTTATTAATGCTCATGGCTGAGCGTGGAGACGTGACCTTCTAAGAGGTTTTTTCCCAGAACGGTATCCCTGCAGGATTACCACCGCTTGCCGGAATTTTACTTCCGCAAACGGGTCCAACGTAAAACGAAGGCACGGGTCCTTGCAAAGATCGTGACGGGATCAGTGGGTACAAATAGCGCTAAGAAGCACCGTTGAAATAAAAATAGCTTCTGGTAGTATTAAAACTTCCTTCCGCAAAGAGAAAAGGACCGCACAGCACGAAAGCACGATGCGGTCTTGAGTGATGAAAACTTTAGTTTTCTTTCCACAACTGCAGATGCTTTGACATACCATCAATTTGTGTGCCCACAATCTTTCCTGCATATACATATTTGAGTTTTCCTGGGGCATTACCCTTCCGTTTGGCAAGGTAAAACTTGTGTCCCGGGAATTGAAAGTCAATTTTAATATTAATTTCATTGCTCATCAAAATACATTAATTGTATTTCGTCAGAACTTGCTCGACCAGCATTCTTGCGCGTTGTTTGGCAACCAAGTTCTGTTACAGGGTCCTGTTGGGACGCTTACTGACATCATACGACTTGAAACCTTCACGCCGACAGATTATTTGAACTGTGCTGTGAACTGAGTCAGATGGCGAGAATATAAGATAAGAACATCGGAGCAGTTTGCAATGCGATTCGCAAGCAAGGTGTGGACATGAAAAAATCTGAACGTAAATCGGTCCCTATGAGCCATATGCTCGATCGGAAAATCTTTAAATCTTTTCCCGTAAAAATGGTACTTCTGTTCAAGATTTGGAAAAATCTGATAACATCGAAGAATGAAGTCGACCAAACAAGACATTGCATAAACTACGAACTTGCAAGGATCAGAAGAAGAAAAAAGAAGAGAATAACATGCTGCATATGTCAGAATATGGGCCCACAAGTTATACGATAAACTTTTGTGTGGTAGATCGTTATGCAGGATGATGATGATGATAAATTGATAAACCATGAGTGATGTTCAGTAATAAAATTCTTCCACGGGACCATTTCAACAAGATCCGTATTGGCAAAGTATTGGCGATGTTGATAAGCTAGTTTATTTAGGAAAATTCTGTAAAAGGCAATGATTTTGTAAGCACTTTGTAAGTGTGAAATGCTCTCAAATCCATAACAGTTGATGCGTACGTTCAGGAATCCTTGTAGCCGCGGTTACTGGACTTATCTGAAAATATCGTAACCCAGTACTATTTTGGCCGGCTTCGAGATCAGTGTATCACGCGATGGACACGGTAATATAGTACAAATCAAAAAATATCGGATCCGTACTCAAGGAGATAGATTATCAAAATCATTTCCAGGAAATTCCTATTATAACTTGTGTGCAAAGGCACATTTGTGAAAGCATATTAAGGAAGCGGGCTCCATTAAAACTTTGTAAGAAAGATTGGAAAATTAGCCGAAATCATTGACAAACGGTCCGTGCTGAAGCTAATGGGTACCATCTGATCAAAATCCCAATCCTTGGCGTACGATCAAAAGGATCTCGGAAAAGTGATACTGATCTGCAGTAAAGCATAGTAAAGGACATAAAAGCGATACAATAAATCAAGTATTTCCAAAAAACAAAGTATTAATGTTATTTTTAAATCGTGCTTATACTTTCTGGGACACCATATAGGACATTAGATCGAATATGTCATTTGGACGAATAGGACGTTTGACCAAATAGGACATTTGGCCGAATAGGATACTTCACCGAAAAGGTCATTAGGCCGAATAGGACATTTAAAAAGTGAGAAATGACATACTACTTACCTTTCATAGTTAGTTCCATTTCTTACTGCTTACTGTGAAAAGTAAATAGTGAGACATCTCACTTATCACTTCGCACTGCTTACTTTTTACAGTGAAAAATTGGAATCAGAATCAGAATTGAGGAGTGAGAAGTGAGACGTCTCTCTTCTCACTTCTCATTTCTCACTTCTCACTATAAAAATTGAGAAGCGCGAAGTGAGTAGTGAGACATCTCAATACTCAATTTGCGCTTCTTACTTTTCACAGCGAGAAGTCAGAATTGAGGAGTGAGAAGTGAGAAGTCTCACTACTCACTTTTCATTTATGACTGTTCACTATAAAAAATAACAAGTGAGAAGTGAGTAGTGAGACGCCTTACTTCTCACTTTGCACTACTCACTTTTCACAGAGATAAGTGAGAAGTGACGAGTGAGCGTCTCACTTTCTTTATTTTTCTTTAATATTCCTTATTAAAGTTTAAATAAAATGATCTCACTTCTCACTTCACAGTGAGAGAAAAATGGGAAATAAGTAGTGAGAAGTGAGACGTCTCACTTTTCCCACTTCATTTCTCTCTTTTCAAATGACCTATTCGGCCGATTTTCCAGTTCGGTCAAATGTCCTGTTCGGCCAATTATTCTACTCGGCTAAATGTACTATTCGGCCAAATGTCCTATTCGGCCCAATGTCCTATTCGGCTAAATGTCTTATTCGGCCAAATGTCCTATTCGGCCAAATAACCTTTTTTGGCCAGATGTCCTATTCGGCAAAATGTTCTATTCGGCCAAATGTCCTATTCGGCCAAATAACCTTTTTCGGCCAGATGTCCTATTCGGAAAAATGTTCTATTCGGCCAAATGACCTATACGGGCAAATGACTGAGTTTGCAGTAGCCATTGAGCAAGTAAGTACAGTGCGTGTTTTGGTCGTCGTCAAAATGATATTGCTTATGCTACCAATGCTTAGACTTCTGCGAAAATAGTTAATGGCAGAACACATGTCCTCATCATAGTAAACTGTCAAAATAGAGTTGATCATATTTGAGAAGTTGACATTCCATAAGTGCTTGTCAGCATGGGCTAGCAGTGTTGTGCTTAATCATTATCAGACGATCATGATTGCAATTTTCATGTGAAAACTTTTCACGTGAAAACAGTAGGCGAGTTGTCGCCGGCGACAACTTCTCAAATTTTGACTCAAACGATAATAAACACAGAGTTTTCATTCAATCACAGCGATGGAAATCGGACGAACATGATCCGATTCGACGTTTATCCTAAACTGTACAGATCGCGATCTGTACAATTTACGAACAACATCGAGTTCCCATCTTTCACGATTGAGTGTTATTACCTTGGACACTCGCACATAACAAAATATGGCAAGATTGAGTCTTGCTCTGAGAAATGAGTTACTCTAGCCGTTCTACCTACGAACGAATCGTGACAACTATTTGCCCCTAGAGCGTGAGTGTCTTTCTGTTTTCTTTGCATGACTACACGCGGGACGTTGAGCGCGCTTGCTTAATTATGTAGTGTACATTGAAACCCCTCAACTAATTATTTAACATTATGTGTACTTTGTTCCCATTTTATTTCTTATTGCAGCGAAATCTCCTGTAGTTTCGAAAACTTCGATAGTTAGATACTTTTTAAAATCTTCAAACTATTGACGTGGGAAGAAGCAATGTCTTTAAAATTTGAAAGCAAAATTCTTCCTGAGTAGCTTTCAATTTAAATACAAACTAGGTGCGATGCTAATTGGGATTTGAGATTTTTTAGCTAACAGCATGAAAAAGTAAAAAGGACACAAATGATGCCGAAATTGTTCTTTTGCGAATGCCATTATTAATATACGAGCATGTTATTGGAAAAAATATCCTATAAGTCCGTAATATACTTCTGTTTCCAGCAAGTATTACCAGTAAGCCGTCGTTGTTCGGGTCTCATGAAGCCCTGTCTAGTATTCGCCGACGATGGACTTTTCAAGCAGTTTCAATCTGTTGAGCAGAATTCTGGACATAGTTTTGTACGTCGAATTAAGGATGGTTATTTCTCGGTAATTGGCGCACACCAGTAGCAACCTTCAAAATCAGTAAAAACGTTAAGAACGTAAAATCTGTGACCTTAATTTCTAAAACAATGTGAAAAATATAATTTAATTCATTCACATAAAGCAACAAGTTTGTTGATTTATTTAGGACGATACAAAAATTATTTAAAAAAATTAACTTTTGTCCCTCCCTTTCGATTTTTTTTACTCGAATTATCCAAGAATTGTTTTCTGATAGGAATGTTCTAGCAGTTTTTTTTCTCGTGTTTTCAAATATTTTTACAAAAATTTTGAAGTGGAAAATAATGGTTTTGGCAGGTTTGGACCTATTATTGTTAAAAATGGGTTATTAAGATTAAGAGGGTAAGAGAGTTCCATAGTGTAATGAACTCGAGCGGAATGGGCACTTCGTGATCTTAATTTACAATGCTTTGAAACTCAGATGTGAAAATGTACATTATGTGGAAGATTTTGATTTGAAAAATGTATATACACTTAACCAGCGTTTCAATGTTCGGTATTTTGTATGCCGAGTTTCAACTGGAAAATTTCTTTTTTACTGAAATTCCAGTTTGTTAGTAGACCAACAACGTTTGTCAGTAATAAATTCCCGAGTCTCGGTAACAAATTCTGTTGATTATTTTGACTTTTATTTATTTTTGCTGAATGAATCATGAAATCCATAAAATGCTGAACGGCACAAAAAGTCGGTAGAAATTTATACAGCGCCACCGGTAAAAAATTAAAATTTGCCGACCAGCCTTTTGAAAATACTAAACGCGGTTGTAGAGCTTCTCGCTCTTGTTTTGTTGCTTATGTCTTACCCGTTGAGCTAAAAAATATTTTGTAAATTGTTTCCGTCGTGCTGGTTGGACCTGCGTTTCCAAAAGTGAACTTTTTTGTGTTTTGCAAAACTCAGCCACAGATCGCATAGCTGTGTAAAACAAGTTGAAATGCATCGATGCCCTCTGCCTTTGCAAATTTTCAAAAGAAATTATCATGAAGTATAGCCAAAGCTTTCTGAGTTACCGTACTAAACATCTTTCATATTATGCTACATATCGTAAGTGATGATGATAATAAGTGAGAGATTTTCTTTCATTCAATCTCTATCAATAAAAACTGCCAAAGTTTGTATTACTCTAAACTTTTATTTCATGCAAAGGAACATTGATTGAATATACTGTCCAGTCAGTAAAACAATTCCTCATCTACTGACTAACTCATTTATGTTCATATTTATTGAACTTTTTCGTTCATGCTGAACTCTCGGTAATGACAATTTTGCTGTTGAAATTACTAGGTGATCCGCAGTCCAAAAACTCAATAAAATTAATACTGGTGCTGAAAAAAATCATCTTTTTGCTCATAGAGGCGGCGGCGGCTCAGGTCTAATTTATGGAGGAACATCTAATTTCAGGGAAAAATGTGGTGCAATTTCGATTTTTAGATTTTGAAAAAAAGATGGATACATCAATATTAGAGTGGGGCGCAGTTGTATGGAAAAACGCAAACTTCGTCCGATCAAGTGAGATCAAGGTTTTTCTGAATCGTTTTGGGACCCCAATCAACTGTGCAAAATATGGGCTCGATTGGTTGCAACCTCGCATGCCGCATCGCGTTTTAAATTTACATGGAGATTAGTATGGGAAAACGTACTTTTTTACATTTTTGCACTTAGCGGCTTCAATTTATCATCAATCACGTGACTCAATATGTTAGCATATAGTTTGGAAGATGCCGAAACACTTTGCCGAAGAAGGTACGTAGCTGGAAGGTCTACAAAAAATGTTATTACGTTTTGAAAATTGATTGCTCAAACCATATGCAAGAAATCAATGTTTCTGCCAGCACTACCGGACAACCTATGGTTATCGAAAGGCAAAACCCATCTTCCTTCTTATCGGATTTTTTTCTTTGTGAAATAATTCCGGATAGCTCCCATTAGCTCTAAAGCCCAATTATTTTATTTATTTTGAAAAAGCACTCAGTTAAATTATTCGTCTACGTAGTACAACAGTGCTGGCAGAATAAACAATTTTTAGCATATGGTTTGAACACTCAATGTTCGAAACGTTATATCTTTTTTCGTGGACGTTCCAGCAACGTGCCTTCTTCAGCAAAGTTGTTCGGCATCCTTTGGGTTATACTTTAACGCAATTTGCTACTTGGTTTACGATAAACTGAAACCTCTAGGAATAGAAATGCAAAAATATACGTTCTCCCATACTAATTTCCATACAAACTTCAAACGCGATGCGGAAAGCGAGGGAGCAACCAATCGGTCCCAAAATCTGCACAGTTGTTCAGGACCCAGAATGGCTTCGAAAAACCATTGATTTGAAAAAATGACCATGACGCCCCACTCTAATCAATATATCAATTGAAATGTCGCCTCTGCTTCAATCCTGGCAACGAAATTGGTAAAAACTTGAAGTGTGTTATGAAAGCGATATGAAACCTAGAGAAGAAACTTATTTCTAAAGAAAGGCTATGAAAATATAAAGCAAAATTATGCAACCAAATATGGATGTTAATATCCTTGAACAAATATATTCCTCATAAGACTTGTTAAATCGATTAAACAATTGCTACAAATTCAAATTTTTAAAGGGGAAGACCTCGTAATAACTTTGAATGAAAACTGGGAATTGAATTATTTGACATTGCTGTATGCTGGTGTTGCGATTTGTGACATATAGTGTGATTCGTTTAAAGCACAATGCAAACTATTGTTCAGTAATACATCACGAAAACAAATTTGCACCAAACTCACGAACATTCCTAATTGTTTTCAGCAACGAATTTTTGCTATTAAAAATATCCCTTATCAGAATTCAGTTTTGCTTTTTATTACAAAAAAATCCCGTGATTTCCCGGAACAAGCAGTATTTTTAACCTGAATTTAGGTTTATTTGGGAAGTATTTTGCTTCGTAGTCTTGGAGGGAATTGAAAACTATGTTTTTAATATTTTCCCGGGATAAGAAAAGTATCGGGAAATAGACTCTCTATGTTTCACTATTTAAACAACTTTATAACCGTCATTTAGTTAATGTAACTAATAGAAGAATGTTTGAATGTTCTAAATGTCAGTTTAAGCTGTTAAAGATTATACGCAGGAGTCACGCGGACACGCACCCTGAATTTCACCGGCCTATATTTATGCCCGCGTATTTTCGGCGCGCGCCTACGTGTTTTCTTCTATTTGCACCGTAAACAACATACGAACGGCATTGTGAACGGGCAGCCCCTAGCGAAAGCACATGTCCGATTTGAAAGGAAGAATCACGATCATTGCAGCAATGATCGTGATTCGATTCCATTCGATCGTAAGTTGTACATGTTCGGATTAACTTGATGTCTACAACTGTACACATTGAGAGTAACGGCTTTTTGCGTGTTCTCGCAATAAACGTTGAATCGCGTGAGTTACAAGCTGTGAGTGTAGACGACACAGATTTACGTGTATCTTGCTCTCTTGAGATCATGGTAACTCACTACCCGAAACGCTCCGCACGAATAAGGGTGGAGAGCGCAAAAGCATCGCTTACTGACAATGATGCTAATAGATCTCACATAAGCTGTGTACATGTTCGTTGGTCGCTAGAAGCGATTTTCTAACATCGCTGTTCAATCATTAATCTTCACTAATAATTGTCAATAGTCCCGTTATATCTTCTATTTGGCGTTATAGTTTCATGCTAGTAAGGAAAAATAGTTAAAAAAGTAACGGTAAATGCTTCAAATCAAGATACGATTTTCAAACGATTCTTAATCGCTGGCGAGTTTTAATCACTTGATAATTTAAAAGTAAAATCGCGGGTGAGTTTGATCATTCTCGATTTTTCGAAAATTTGATTTTTCCCAACCCTGTGGGCAAGTATCTCAGATCCTTACATACCTTCACTGAATGGCTTTTACTAGGCTAATATCTTCTGGAATAACGCCTCCTCTCAGCATTTGGAGTACATACTAACTATTGGTATCTAATGCGACAGCAAATTCTGCACATTCGTATTACGGTGATCAAGCAAAGTTATAGGATTGCCTCCACGTTAGTTACCGAACCGAATCGAATTCGGTTCAATAAAAGTTATATAAATATTTATACTTATCTTTTTGAAACTGTGTTCAAATAGATTTATTTAATTTTGAATGTCTAGCTCATGTTTGCTTCAAATTAACTGTTTCATGAGAATCTTCACCAGCTACATCTTCGCCAATGATCATTATAATACCAAAGGCAGACGTCCCACTCAGCCTTCTTTATCGATGGTTCTACATTCCTACTGGAAATTTGCCAGTAGGGAATCGCACAAATCCGAAACAAAAATAATTTGAAAGAATTTATTTTCCTTTTACTTCCACTATTTTGTTTTTACGTGTCTTCACAAATACGTATTTCGTCCACTACTTGTGGACATCTTCAGTGTGTTGTTTATCGATAAACAACACACTGAAGATGTCCACAAGTAGTGGACGAAATACGTATTTGTGAAGACACGTAAAAACAAAATAGTGGAAGTAAAAGGAAGATAAATTCTTTCAAACCCTGTAACATTTTCCCCTAAGACGCTCAAAACTAATTATTAAAAATAATTTACTGTACGAAAGAATAAATTACCGAACAGAAGTAAGTCTAAGTTCAATGAAATTTATAATTTAAGGATTGTGGGTTTAAGGGGGTAGCGAGGACTATGCCTAAAGATTTGACGACCCTATACCAGGCCCTGCGAGTTGTGGAGCTTGCCTAAGCTGAGAGGTTGACAGCGGGCTTATATGAAATGCAGCATCTGCATGCAAACCTTACCAAAGCGATTGTGCTTCGCTCATAGCGCATTAGCCCGAATCCTGGTGCTGGGTAGTATTCTCTAACATACTTGATACGGTGGCATCATGGTAAGGCAGAAGGTCTATCCAGGTTTATTAGGCCGCCCGTAACCAATCATAGGGAAGATCCATAAAGTACGTCACGCAAAATTTGGCGATTTTCAACCCCCCCTCCCCCTTCGTCACACTTTTTGTATTAAACCTCTAAAATTGTTGTATGAGTCGTCACGCTGCTCGGAACCCCCCTCCCCCCTAGGAGCGAACTTTGTGGATGGCCCCATAATATAATAGTTTTAGAACATGAAACTATAGCACTGCAGCACTGAACCAAGGTATATTAGATTTTTAGGCAGTCAACACCAACATAATCAGGAACACTTTTGGTGTTAAAATTTACTTTACTATAATGGTTTTCATAATACAACGGGCTGAGGGGCCCTCCTTAGCCGTGCGGTAAGACGCGCGGCTACAAAGCAAGACCATGCTGAGGGTGGCTGGGTTCGATTCCCGGTGCCGATCTAGGCAATTTTTGGATTGGAAATTGTCCCGAGTTCCCTGGGCATAAAAGTATCATCGTGCTAGCCTCATGATATACGAATGCAAAAATGGTAACCTGGCTTAGAAACCTCGCAGTTAATAACTGTGGAAGTGCTTAATGAACAATAAGCTGCGAGGCGGCTCTGTCCCAGTGTGGGGATGTAATGCCAATGAGAAGAAGAATACAACGGGCTGAGGGATCAATTCTCTCTTGAATCTGTTTATACAATAATGGTAGGGCACTGAAAAAGACTAATTAGTCTTTGTTGTTGGAATAATTATTTATTACTGATGTTATGACATTAGACAGTACTCATCGATAGAAAATCCTTCCGCATGCGATGACATATGAGCAAATCAAACCACCTTCCTTTTGCCAGTGGCGATATAGACGAATTTCGCACCAACCCTTCTATGGGACTGGCAGCACCATCTCAGAATCGAATGAAATTTGGTGGGCATAAAGATATGGTATTTCTAAGCCACTCTGCATACTTAGTTTTTTTTCAAAAATTGTCAAGAGTAACATTTGATAAGACCCTAATTTTTTTTCATTGATTTTTAAAAAATCGATGTAACTCTAAAATGACAAGACCTACAAAAAAGTGTTGTATGGCGGACTGTCGTGAAATTCCCTGAAGTTTTTTGGAAAAATATCCAAAAAATAAAAAACCGATTTCTACACTGAAAAAAATTAGTTTTAAAAATTAAAATCGATATTACAAAAAAACCTCATCTCAGAAATCGATGAAATTTTTTTCTGCAGATAGGTATTTCAATTATCTAACTTTTCTGGGAATAATGTTCCTGTGACATATTTAAGGAAAAAAAGTTTTTCTAACAAAAACTTTTTCCATGTCCATATTGAGTGAAAATTTATCAGCGTGTTTTATGCATACAGCGCCAAATATAGGTTCAGCAGCCTATCATCAACCAATGACACATTT
The DNA here is from genome assembly GCF_024139115.2 of Armigeres subalbatus. Classification (NCBI taxonomy): domain Eukaryota; kingdom Metazoa; phylum Arthropoda; class Insecta; order Diptera; family Culicidae; genus Armigeres; species Armigeres subalbatus. The sequence continues at coordinate 121,359 of NW_026942610.1, forward strand.
TGGACGTATAAAAACTTGTTTAGGAAACAATTTAGCATAATCTAACATATTTGTGGGGGCCCTCCTTAGCCGTGCGGTAAGACGCGCGGCTACAAAGCAAGACCATGCTGAGGGTGGCTGGGTTCGATTCCCGGTGCCGGTCTAGACAATTTTCGGATTGGAAATTGTCTCGACTCCCTTGGGCATAAAAGTATCATCGTGCTAGCCTCATGATATACGAATGCAAAAATGGTAACCTGGCTTAGAAACCTCGCAGTTAATAACTGTGGAAGTGCTTAATGAACACTAAGCTGCGAGGCGGCTCTGTCCCAGTGTGGGGATGTTATGCCAATAAGAAGAAGAAGAACATATTTGTGGACCAACATTTGAAATGGGTTTATATTTTCTTTGACTTTTTGTTTCGAAGAAACTTTAAAACAATTGAGTTTACAAAAAAAACAAATAATTGCTTTGAAAACGGGCAAATGTTGCCGAAACGAAATTGAAGTGATATATAATTGTAATACAGGTCGGACTCGATTATCCGGAGTATCGATTTTATTTTCACTCCGGATAATCGAATCCTCCGGATAATTGAATCACCACAAAAAAAATCAAATTTGCAATTAAATAACAAAAAACTTGTATTTTATTTTATTTGCAGTGGTGTAGTCAAAATTTATTTGAGAAAAACATTGATTAATCCACCTAGCGGTATCGGTGACTTTCTGGTGTAATATGGAAAAATAGTATTTTTGCCAAAACTTTTGAGTCTATAGTCCGATTCAGTCTTGATGCATTACAAAATAGCTAGACTATTTAAGTTTTTTGTACAAAAAATAGTATGTTTGCCTTTATTTCTTTTGAGTCCATTGTCCGATAAATGAAATTATCAATACAAAACAATATGCTTCAATAGGAAACAGGATTTCCCAATAAATGCAATCAGTTGGAAGCAAATAAGGATAAGGAACAGTACTGCAAAATGGGTTAGATTTTGTGCACTCAAAACCACAGACATCACCTCAATTCGCCGATCATAGACGGTCGGTATGTAATACTATGGATCTCCATTAGGGTGGCTCAAATTAGTATGGGAAAAACTTTTTTCAATTTTTCTGATGGGCCGCCCTCTTATTCGGTTCTATTTGTTGCCCTGATGCTCTGGACAAAATTTCAGCCAAATCGGTTAACGTTTGGGCGGTGCTAAACTCGTTGGAAGATTATATGGAAAAATGTATGCAGAAACATCCAAAAACAGTGATTTGCAATTGGACGGCACAATTTACGATCAAGAACAATGATACTCATTCAGATCTTGAAGAATTTAATACAGAATGTTATGCAGAAAACCGCGAGAAGATTAGAGTTTATTAGGCAATCTATACATTCAATGATTTATTTTCTCCATGAACGAAACGCTCTTTTATGTTTCAGATTTTACAGTTCAGACAAATTTACAATAGTCCATCAATCAACACAATTTTGTAAATCTGGTCATTTGTGTGTAACATTGATATAAGAAATCTAGGAAAATATACGCCCTTTTCAAATGTTGGTCCACATTAATGTTAGAAATTGCTTCCTAAACAAATTTTTATACGTCCAAAATGTGTTGTTGGTTGATGATAAGCTGCTGAACCTATATTTGGCGCTGTATGCATAAAACACGCTGATAAATTTTCACTCAATATGGACATGAAAAAAGTTTTTGTTTGAAAACTTTTTTTCCTTAAATATGTCACAGGAACATTGTTCCGAGAAAAGTTAGATAATTGAAATACCTATCTGCAGAAAAAATTTCATCGATTTCTGAGATGAGGTTTTTTTTGTAATATCGATTTTAATTTTTAAAACTAATTTTTTTCAGTTTAGAAATCGGTTTTTTATTTTTTGAATATTTTTCCAAAAAACTTCAGGGAATTTCACGACAGTCCACCATACAACACTTTTTTGTAGGTCTTGTCATTTTAGAGTTACATCGATTTTTAAAAAATCAATGAAAAAATTAGGCCCTTATCAAATGTTACTCTTGACAATTTTTGAAAAACTAAGTATGCAGAGTGGCTTAGAAATACCATATCTTTATGCCCACCAAGTTTCTTTCGATTCTGAGATGGTGCTGCCAACCGCTGGTCGAGTTGGCGCGAAATTCGTCTATATCAGCTTCCACACTGATATTCTTCCCTCCACCTTCATACGGGAGTTTGGCTGAAGGAAGGTCGTGCGATATGTGCCATCAGAAATATTGCCCTCCGCTCGCTTTCAAATCGACTTCTATAAAAACATTCTTCATGCCTGCCGTATCCCAACGGAACTATCAATTCTATACATTCGCCTCTAATTCTATCATGAACATGTACGTCTAAGTTTGAAAGATGATATTAGCATTTCCATATCATTATTTATTACATGTTTATGCACACAGCTTTCAAATTGTTGGGACTTAAGGTCAATCCTTACGGAATCCAGTTTTCAAAATGCTCGCATTTTTGGAGGCACACCACTCGATACGGAAGCACATCATTTTATTTTTTCACGCATGCTGCAACTAAATCAACAAAAACGACAGTTGTCCGCTGCCTCCGTATTGATTGGTGTGCCCCCGAAAACGCGAGCACTTTGAAACTTGGATTCCGTGAGGAGTATCCTTAATGACAATTGATTTCTCGCTTAACTTTTCAAAAGGTCCTAAGTAACATTGTTTCATGAATTAATTTGAGTACTGCAATCAAAAGCTTTCATGTTGTTCTGTTGATTGCGCTATTCAAATTAATTCATGTAAAAAATGTTACTTAGGTCCTTTTGAAAAGTTAAGCGAGATTTGTTCTAATTATTGAATTCAATTCAAAGCACACTATGTAGGGGAACTGTACCGTTTTCCATCTCACTGAACATATATTAATCTCATCGCAAAACAAAGAAATACAGCACCAATATCGTCGCCTCTTTTTGCTAACACGCGTGCTCCCTGCTGAAAAAAATCACAAAAATAAGAAGCAAACTAAATTCCTTTCCATTGCTTTGTTTTTGATGGGATGGAAATATGAGCTATGGGATGAAGTGCCGAACCGTTCCCCTATGATTTGTTCTCTGCGGAAATTGCCCTCTGCGCGTTATTTCCGCGTAGCCTTCCAAATTTTTCTTTTTCTCCGTAATAATTAAAAATCGTACCGATTTTCTGCCACAATCGGACTGACAATCGATTACTTTGATTGGCAGCGGCGCGTTTTTTCATAGGGCAGCATTTTGTTAGTTTGGTCGTGTTGGATTTCTGGATGCACTGGCGACCACCTCGTCAGAGCAGCTGACTAAAAAACAACAAGATAGTCTCAATTGAATTGTCCCATCCTATCCTAGATACTGAGCTGAGGGATCGTAACTGAGTAAATAATTTCAACTCAGGAGTCTAATAAAGTGCAAAGTACTCAATAAAGTATCTTTTTACGTTCGGTAGCTCATGCGCATGTATTGCGCTCCGTTCCGGTTGAAACAAGTTGAAAAAATTAGTTTTCAGTAACCATAGAGCAAGTAAGTAAAGTGCCGAGCTCATTAATGAACATGTTACGTATTGGACGCGGATTCGGGTGTTTAGTTTTATTTCGTGCAGCCGGATAGTAAATCGGCAGATCCAAGAATTTAGTTCTGTGTTGATTACGCGATTGATCGTATTTCGACTATCAAGCAAAATGATCGCGTGATCCGAGATATTTTGTTTTGATCTGTACGGTTCAGAGAGTGAATTAATTATTACGCGTTTTTATTTGCATTTCATATAAAACCACCGGGGGGGGGGGGGGGGGGGGGGATCGCATCACTCACCACAGTGAACCAGATAGAATATCCTATGCAACTAACACAATACCACATCTCACGCCAATCGTGGAGATGGAGAGGTGTTCTCGGTCTCCAGTAGCAACGAGAGTCGATCTAACATTCCTACCTTTCCTATATGACCGTAAGGACGTGCCGGTGCCGTTATTGGCTTAAAATACGTGAGCTTCTGAAACGTGTATGTTGAGAATAGATAGCAAATCCCATACTCCATTCACATGGTTCTCTGTGAATTTTCAGTCAATCATGGAGTAGCAACTATGAATTCTCGCTTAACTTTTCAAAAGGACCTAAGTAACATTTTTTTCATGAATTAATTTGAGTACTGCAATCAAAAGTTTTCATGTTTTTCTGTTGATTGCGCTATTCAAATTAAATCATGAAAAAAATGTTACTTAGGTCCTTTTGAAAAGTTAAGCGAGAATTGTACGGTCATAATGCCCATAATCATACGCTCAAATAACCTATTCGGCCAAATGATTTTCGGCCTAATGGTCTATTCGGCAAAATGATTTTCGGCCTAACGGTCTATTCGGCCAATTTTGGGACCTACGGCACTGAGTGTGGTTTTGGAAATTTCCTCAGGCTTTCCATGTAACACAGACATGGGACATAATATGGGCCTTTTCCAATCTTTTCATATTATTTAGATCACTTTTGTGGAAGCGAACTAAATAAAATTGTTGAGAAATCCCTCTCTGAATAAAACATTGCTTCATTTTTATTACTTGGACTAGCGCAAATCCAAGCAATTGTGAAATTTCCATCTTGATCTCAGCCTTTTAGGTTCACGAGATGAACCGGCCTAGGACCGAAAATCTCGTAAATAAAGATAATTCAATTCAATTCAACCTTTTAGGACGAATTTGAACAAGTCTTGTCGTCGTATGTGTTAAACTTATGTCGCTTCTCAGTCAAATACTGAAGAAGACATTTACGATCTTCAAATGATCCTGGCAAAATACGGCAGTCACCCTTCCTGGAAATCTGAAATGAAACCCTGAAGGTTACTCAACAGATACCACAATTGGCGGAATCCTTTGCTTCTTCGCATGAATCGAATCACCTGGGCTAGAGGTAGTTTCGATTTGCTCAATTTCGTCATGAATCAAATCGAACTGATTGCTCAGTTCGATAGGAGAAGAATTATTTTCAATGTTGGAGTTAGAAGGAGTATCAGAAGTCTACAGCTTCCTTAGTATTTTTCCGCGCTTTGGCAGGACGGTCTTGAAACCTTGTTTTTAGAAGGAAATGGAGAATTCTGAGACTCCCCCTTCCTCTTGTTTTTGTCAATGCTCATTGCTAAGCACTGTGGACATTAAAATAGTTTCGGGTAGTATTAAGACAACCGCACAGTACAAGAGCACAATGCGGGTCTGAACAATTTTACGATTAATTTTAAGATTTTGCTTCTACTCCACCACAACCCATTCATTAGACAAACATCTAATGTACCATTGTTGAGTTTTGTACCTAACACTTCTCTTCCGGTGACTCACAAAAAAAACTGCACGAAACTCTTAATTAGGACAATATAAATTAATTACCCGCGAAAAAAAGCTCACCAAAGAAGATGCCCGCCGTTAACGTAAACATAAAGGCGCCTGTTACTGGTTTTATAGTTTGCAAATAAGCTGAACTTGTAGTTCGGTTTATTGTTTTTCTTCTGGATGCCACTATATTCTCCATAGAACTTGCCCTGTCTTTCAATTTAGAGCTAATGAGCATTGCTGTTGTTTAGAGACGAAAACCGACCTACAAGCATTTTGTAGCAACTGATTTAAAGATGTTTGTTTTTATTGTACTATAATAGTTAGAACAAACAGTTTTCTGATACTATTGATCGATGTACGTCAAGTTACATTATGATGTCATTTTTGGAATAGTACAAATAAATTTAATTAGCAACCTTGACAGGTTCTGATTGTTCGAACAATACTGAATCCATCCTATCCCATGCAACTGTTTGCTTTTTTGGATTGAAGCGCTAAACTGATCCAGAACTGACAGACAGATCTTCAAACAATCCTCCACTGCACTGCAATCAGCCAGGAATTTCCCCGCACAAAGAATGTGCTCTTCAAAGCTCTACTCTTTGTTTCGCTGCTGGTACCGCTACTTGAAGTATCAGCACACGATCAAGAGATTCCACTCATCCCTCTCCCCATAAAACACGTGGCCGGGGCCCACTTGACGATCAACGTGCGGGAACGAGAAAGTCACGCACCTGCTACACACCATCAACCATCAACGTCGTCATCCACCAATCCCACACAATCGCCGTAGTCCATCGACAACGACGATCCACCTCCGATCCGATCCATGATCCAATGCCCATCCAGAGGAGCGGGGAGGCCTCCTTTGGATGGAAATAATCGAACGGAGCATTTTGTAATTAAAACCGAGCAAAGTATGCAAAAAATGCTGTTCTCATAATCGCCGTGCGTGGAGCTCGCTGGAGAATCGTAAAAAGGTGGCGATGGCCGAGAGGGTGCGGTGCGGTGGTGGGCCACAATGTGAAGTAGCAGCTGGCAAATGGAAACTCCGCGCGATGGGAATGCGAGAATGGGAAGAGAAAGGCTGCAAACAAAATATGACGACGACCGGACCGAGGCATCGTGAAATACGCACGCAAGCCTCTCGAGCGGGCCGAGCTGTTTCGGTTTGCGCTCAGGAGGTGTGGCGTGTGTTGTCCGTTGATTGGGGGGATCTCCACGACGCGACGGCAGGTAGCTACTCCGCATAGTGCGAAGGACGCTGACGACGACGACGGTGGTGACCGGAATCGAGAGGACGAGAGCGGTCGGCCATTCGTTGGTCGAGTGGGTCTTTATTAGCAACCGTCCGTCAGTGGTATTTCTGGTTGCAATGAATGACTATAATGGCTTGATGGGATTGGATGGATGGTCACGGAACGGGAATCTGCGGTTGTTGCGTTGTTCGGCGTGACCCTGAGCAAGGCAAAAGATTTCCTGATAACGAAAGAAAATGGTGGTTTTGTGGTCTGAGGGGTGGACGTTAATGTCTAAGCCACCGGGGATGACCAACTGTGCACTGAATTCTACTTCAAGTGTATAAAACAATGTCTTTAGCTTCGATGAGCATTGATTTAAGCTCACTGTTCACCAAAACTGCATCTACCTGTATGACTTACCTATAAGAAAAGGTATTCTAACATACTACTGAGACAGAATAGTGCTTTTGGGTAAGAGAATATACAATCGATCAAAATATTGATCACAATACACAATTAATTAATCTAGCGGTGATGATGACTTTTTCGTTCATTATAAAACAATAATTCTCCTACGTCCTAAATGGCTCTACATTCCAACTGGAACTTGGCCTGCTTCTCAACAATCCTAGGCTGGACCGAAAATCGAATTCCCTGGATTTAGGACCTGTGAGCCGCCGCCGCCGTTCTTTTTTTTTTCTTTTTTTTTCAAATCAAAAGATGATTTAAATTGTTAAGTTTAATTTTACCTGACACATCTTCTTCTATCTATCTTCTTCTATATAATAAAAATAAAACGGTCTGTGTTCGTATCCGCATAACTCGAAAACGGCTGGATGGATTTTCTCCATTTCTTTAGCAGATATGTTCGTTATCGTTTCCGACAGGTTTATATGATATTTCCTTATTTGAAAATCACGAGTAAAGTTGAGAAAATCGTGAAAAACTTAAATTTAGATTCGTATGGAAATTTCACATGGGAAGTTTACAGCGCCTACTATGCAGGACAACGTCTGCCGGGTCAACTAGTGTCAAATAAAAATCCAAATTTTCCGCCAACAATTTGCCTGTGATGAGTTTAGATTTGCATTTGACGTTCTGGGCTTTTCCAAAAATAATGTTAACGAGTAGTACTCATCGTACTTTTTAACAGAAAAATGGAAAACATGTATGTTGCAAAATGGTGCTTACGTCACTTTTTCAGATTACGGCAGATTAGTTGTTATGTAATTCGTCAAGTACCGAGTTACAAATAATTGGCATAATATTGCCCTCAAATATCCCCTATAGGGGAATCTCTATTCTCAGCTGCCTCGCCAAAGTTTTCGAAAGTATGATGCTGGATTTTATCTACCCAGCAGTTCAACACATCATAGTTACCGAACAACATGGATTTATTAGGAAACGGTCGACTACTACGAATCTTATGAGTTATGTGTCTATGCTAATCGATAGTATAGAAAAGCGACAACAAATCGATTCTGTATATGTGGACTTTTCGAAGGCTTTCGATCGAGTTCCTCATCAACTTGCGGTGGAGAAACTCAGAAGAATCGGCTTCCCTGACTGGTTAGCCACTTTGATCGCTTCATACCTCGACAACCGTTATGCATCTGTGAAACAAGGGACAGTCAGATCGGTTCCTTTCCGTATTACGTCCGGAGTGCCGCAAGGAAGCCACCTTGGGCCCCTACTTTTTGTACTTTTTGTGAACGATTTATGCAGCGAATTAAAATCTTCAAAATTAATGTATGCTGACGACTTGAAAATTTTTCGAGCCGTAACGTCGCTGGTGGATTGTTGCGCGTTGCAAGCCGATGTTGATAAGCTCTCGGACTGGTGTGACAGAAATGGAATGACGGCGAATGTAAACAAATGTAACATTATCACGTTCACACGTCTGCGCTCTCCAATAATTTTCGAATACACTATGCACGACCTAACTTTGAATCGAGTCTCGCTCGTCAAAGATCTAGGTGTTTCACTGGACCAATGGACTGGATCAATAGTAATGGAGTAATTCGACATGCACATAAACACTAAGCTTAGTATCCTAGGATACGGGTAACGCTACAATAGATCTAATAACTGGTCGCAGTGGCACACCCGAACAGGAGTTGGAGGAGTTCTTGGATTTGTCTTTCGGAAAAACTCCTAAACAAATTACCAGAGAATCAATGTTCAGAAGAATTTATTTATCAACTAGCAGACCCGACGAACTTCGTTTCGCCTAAAATAGATTTATTCTCTGCTTAGTTCTTGAGTTACGCAGAAAATTCTGATAAGAAAATTATTTTGAGCTTTTTAGTGGAATGTTTTCACCTGTCATAAGACGAGTTTAAACAATCCCATTGAATTCCACCACTTAATTGTATCCTGACAGATACGTATTTCGACCTCAACAGTAAGGCCGTCTTCAGTGTCTTGTACTTGACTCGACTTCGATGGGATTGTTTAAACTCGTCTTATGACAGGCAGAAAATTCTGTTTCATTTGAATGGGAGCCCCCCCCCTTACGAAGGAGGGAGGGGTCTCGAACCATCTTTAGAACCTTCCCCGGCCCCAAAAACCACTACATACAAATTTTCACGCCGATTGGTTCAGTAGTTTCGGAGTCTATAAGGTTCAGACAGACAGAAATTCATTTTTATGTATAAAAAGAAGATGACTTTCCGGGAGAATCCTTGGAGAAATTATAGAGTTGGAATTTCTGGGTTAATTTCTAGAAGAATTCTCAGATGAATGCGCGTAAGATTTTCTAGATCTGGATTTCGCAATTTAATTTTCATAAGAAGTTTATGAAGAATTCCTGGAAGGTGTGTTTAGTGGAATGCCATGTGAATTTTGGAAGGAATTCAAAAGAAATATCTGAAGTATCTTCGAGGGGATTTCCGTAGAGTTTGCGAAGGAATTTAACAAGTGTTCTTGGAGGAGTTTTTGGAAAAACTTCAGGGAGAGTGTCATGAGAAATTCCTGAGTTGACAGCTGAAGGAGCTTCCGGAAAATTCCTTGGATGAACTTCCAGACGATTTCATGGAGTAGCTTCGGGAAGAATTTCGGGATAAATCCCTGGAACAGCTTTCGGAAGAATTCCTGAAGGAACTTCTGGAGGAGTTCTTGAAGGAACTTCTGGAGAAGTCCTGGAGGAACTTCCGGAGGAGTTCCTGGAGGAACTTCCGTTGGAACTTCCGGAGGAGTTCCTGGAGGAACTTCCGGAGGAGTTCCTGGAGGAACTTCCGGAGGAGTTCCTGGAGGAACTTCCGGAGGAGTTCCTGGAGGAACTTCCGGAGGAGTTCCTGGAGGAACTTCCGGAGGAGTTCCTGGAGGAACTTCCGGAGGAGTTCCTGGAGGAACTTCCGGAGGAATTCCTGGAGGAACTTCCGGAGAAATTCCTGTAGGAACTTCCGGAGGAATTCCTGGAGGAACTTCCGGAGGAATTCCTGGAGGAACTTCCGGAGGAATTCCTGGAGGAACTTCCGGAGGAATTCCTGGAGGAACTTCCGGAGGAATTCCTGGAGGAACTTCCGGAGGAATTCCTGGAGGAACTTCCGGAGGAATTCCTGGAGGAACTTCCGGAGGAATTCCTGAGGAACTTCCGGAAGAATTCCTGGAGGAACTTCCGGAGGAATTCCTGGAGGAACTTCCGGAGGAATTCCTGGAGGAACTTCCGGAGGAATTCCTGGAGGAACTTCCGGAGGAATTCCTGGAGGAACTTCCGGAGGAATTCCTGGAGGAACTTCCGGAGGAATTCCTGGAGGAACTTCCGGAGGAATTCCTGGAGGAACTTCCGGAGGAATTCCTGGAGGAACTTCCGGAGGAATTCCTGGAGGAACTTCCGGAGGAATTCCTGGAGGAACTTCCGGAGGAATTCCTGGAGGAACTTTCGGAGGAATTCCTGGAGGAACTTTCGAAGAATTCCTGGAGGAACTTCCGGAGGAATTCCTGGATGAACTACCGGAGGAATTCCTGGAGGAACTTCCGGAGGAATTCCTGGATGAACTTCCGGAGGAATTCCTGGAGGAACTTCCGGAGGAACTTCCGGAGGAATTCCTGGAGGAACTTCCGGAGGAATTCCTGGAGGAACTTCCGGAGGAATTCCTGGAGGAACTCCTGGAGAAACTTCAGTTCCTCAGTTGGAGTTCCTCCATGAATTAATTTGAGTACTGCAATCAAAAGTTTTCATGTTTTTCTGTTGATTGCGCTATTCAAATTAATTCATGAAAAAATGTTACTTATGTCCTTTTGAAAAGTTAAGCGAGAAATGGTTTTTGCAAAAATATTACCAAACATATTTTTTTGTCTAATTTTAATTGCTAATGATCTATCGCATGCATTCATCTTTTAGATCATGGTTTCCCAAACTGTGGGTCCCGACCCCCAGGGGGGTCGCGAGCGGATTGTTGATGGGTCGCGCAGAACAAATATTAATTGCAGCTCGAATGTCGAACCTTTTGATCATTTTATTCAGGAACATTATTTCAAGTTCGAACCGCATTTTATTTTAAATATCCATCACCACGCTATTTTATTTAAACATTTATGCCTAAAAGCTGTCCCCTTAATGAAGTAAAATAAAAACGCTAACATTTTGACAAACAATACCATGTTCGTCATTTTTTGCATTTGTACACGCAAGGTAACGTGAATATTTTTTATGTTGAAGAAGCTGAAACAGATTCAATTTTTGCTTAATACTTTTTATTTGGTAAAATGCATTTTTTCATAGGTGGGTCGCGAGACATATAGAATTTTGCTAGGTGGGTCGTATACCCAAAGGTTTGGGAAGCTCTGTTTTAGATTATGTGTTCCGTGTTTTCTTAACACTATCATTCTTATTTACTATAATACATTTTTAGTTATTATTAATACATTTTAATTGCCTTGGGCATTTTAGATTTTTCCTATGGTTGAAGTGAGTGATCTGATAAATAATTTTGGATCAGTTTAATAATGTACAGAGGAAAATTAAAATTCATCAATTATACAATCAAACCTTTATGCCAAACACTGTCAAATGCTATATCTATATCAAGAAGTGCAACTCCAATATCCTTTAGATTTGTAGAGTCGAATTAAATTCGTAACTCTCCAGAAATGATGAGTGGTGGAATTTCCATGGCGAAAACCAAATTGCTCATCAGTAAAAATAGAATTGTCATAAATATGATCCATCATCCTATTCAAAATGATCGTTTCAAACATTTGTTAATCAAGAGAATGTATTTGACCCTTCGTTGGGAACTAATTTGGATAAAGTGAGATCTATTACTAGAAAATTTAAAAATATGAAAGCCCCGGGTGATGATGGTATTTTCTACATGATTATCAAGGAAATTCCTTAGAGCTCTTATCTTTTTTGGTTAACTTATTTAGGAATGTCTTTGAAGGTCCAAGTATTCTGATCCTCCATAGGACTAGTTATGGACACTCAATTTCCAAAAGGGTTCCGAACTGGGATCCAACTTTGATACATTATTCTCAAAGTTGGCATTTCACTGGAAAAAAACGAAACGTTTTTTTTTTAATTTCATTTTGCAAATCTCGCCAAATAACTTACAACGCGGGATCGCGAGTTTTTTGGTATTGACTTTGCCTCACATTTTTAAGACGGATCAGTAGCTGAAGATCGTCGTCAATAATAATGGAGTTGAATTTAATTTCACATTTAGGAATTGCAATGCCTCTGGCATTGACAATTAAATTTGTCAAAGATACGAGCGCATTATCAATATCAATTTTGATATCGAGATGAATATCAACATTACAATTTCTATATAAATCCCAATCAGCTATATAATAAATAAAAGTAGAATTGATTGTATTATGAATGACTTCTTGTGAGATTTTTATTTCGTACCTTTCTTCTTGAATTGCTCAGCTTAAAAGTAAATGGATCACAAATATCAATGTAATGCACTGAAAAGTTGCGAAACAGAATGTGTTTATATTTTGAACTAAAATTGCCGTCCTTTATTCATTATTTCACAAAATAATAGTAAAACACATGGTGGTGCTATTTTTATTTCGTTCAGTGTAGGTTGCCAATCATGTCAAATAAGTTTGCTCTGCTTTCAAGATTCTCCACCAATCCTTTTATATAAGGTCGTTATGGTCAAGCACATTCATTATTCCACGCAACGCCCTTCTGTGGGAGTGGAGAAGCCGAGAAAAAGTGTCACTCCTATGTACTGTACAACAAAAAATAATGTTTCGCTGAGGACACGACAATGACAACGACAGTGTCAATTACCCCCGATCGCCATTCTTGGGGATGGAAACCCGAGCATAAACAAAAAATGGCACGCAAAACCTTGGCCACCATCATTGACAAAAAAATAAAGTTGATCGATCCACATAAAAAAAACTTCAGTATGTTAACCTTTTTTCAATCAAACTACTGAATATTTTTTCTACAGCGTGATGCTCAATTTCATGTCAAATTTCATTTCACTCTTATGGACACGAATTATTAGTATCTTTTTTAAAAGTTATTTACAATTCCAGACTTGTAACATAAGGATCCTATAATATAACTTGCTCAAAATCGGAGATCGGATGCGTCAGAGCCAAATTAGTGTGCTGATTGAAATAGTAGTGCAAAGTCTCATCATTTTTAGGATGAAATTTATTAGAAGTTTTGCTTCAGTGTCTGCACAGGATAATAAAATTATTTCAATGCTTTCCATATAATTAATTGCATTACAATGACAAGCATCTTAATAGATAGGCTTTGTGCAATTCTAGTCATTTTAGGCATATTTTGACAATTAAAAATACGCTTATTGATGCAAAGCAAGCATTACATTGAAATCGTAAGGGTTATTGTTTTAAGCTTAGTATGCAGTTCTCAAGGAAAATGCTCAAGGAAAATTTGATCAAATTACCAAAGTAATTCTGACTGGTAAATGCAATCCAAAAAGTAGGCGAAAAAAAAATATTTTTGCTGTCATCAAGCAGGAAGGTAGGTAGTTGGAAATAGTCGCATCATTTTATTTTAAATCGTCTGTTGTAGGAATGTTATAGATGAACAACAACGAAAGGACTACGCGTATGGTTCCTCAATCGCATCGACGTAGGTGTTCAACAGAGAAGAACAGTCAAATCGAATGGATTCATAACCACCCTCAACGCTTGTCGCTTTGTCGGGTTCTTTGTGTGACGCCAAGGATGTGGAGAATGTAAAGCATCCAAATAAATTCAAGCATGCGTTCAGAAGAGATATTATTGTACAGCTGAAACCATTTAACTGAAGTTAGCTTGCCTTCTTCAACTCGTGCAATAAACTTTGAATTAGTATTAGAAATTTCAGTTCCGTAAATGGAAACCACCGAGAGCCGGCGCATGCCGCATAAAAGAAGGATAAAAGCAACACCATATATGCCGTCTTTTCGCGGGATATTCCGTCGTTTTCTGAACTTTTCAGCAGGAAAAAAACTTGTGTCCTTCTCCTTTGACATGACTGATCTCGAACGCCAACTTCATTGATTAAAGAATGCTTTGCCCAGCTGTGCGTCCGATGAATTTGCCTCAGCAATTTTAATATTTGCTGTTGAGTTTCTCCGACCACTTCTAGCTATTTTAATACTATCTCCTAAGTCAGTGTATTATCCCATAACCGATTCGTATACAGAAATAGGATGATTATTTCTATGCAGTGTTCACCGTGGAAGAACACCTGCTAATTCATATTAATAGCTAGTTGATGCATCCCTTATTGTCCACCTGCAAACAATTATTGTACATGCTCTTAGTAACACCAAGCGTAGATATACAAAAATACGTTCTTGGTCATCATTTGGCTTCGTGTTCCAGCCCAGCTGTTCTTTCAAGGATTCGCCCAGGAATTTTTCCGAGGGGTTCCCTAAGAATTGTTTTTACAATTCAACCAGGAGCGCTTTAGGAAATACTCCTAGAAATTCTTCTGTAAATTTACCCAGAAAAGCCTTCCCCAGCAATCCATCTGGAGATTTCCACAGTTATTCTTCCGAAAACTCTAGTAATTCCTCTGGGAACAACCAAAAGCATTTTCACCAAGAAATTCCTTCGGAAATTTATTTAAGATGTTTCTCCCGGAAACCCAGATGAAATTTTCTCAGTAATTCATCCGGAAGTTTCCCCCAGAAGTAAAACAAAACTTTCCTAGGAATTCTTCCGAAGATTTTGAGGAATTCATTCTGAAAATCTAACAATATCATTTGCATTTTTTATAGTTCTTCCAAGAATTCCTCCGAAGGTTACTCAAGGAATTCCTCCAGAACTTCCTTTAGAATTCCTCCGAAAGATCCTCCGGGAATTCACCCAAAACTTCCTCTAGGAGTTCCACTGGAACTTCCTATAGGAATACCTCAGGAAGTTCCTCCAGTAATTCTTCCTGAAGTTCCTCCAGTAATTCTTCCGAAAGTGCTTCGAATAATTCTTCCGGAATTTCCTTCAGTAATTCTTCCGGAAGTTCCTTCAGGAAAACCTCTGAAAGTTCCTCCGAGAATAGCTCCCAAAGTTTCTCCAGGAATTTGTCCGAAAATTCATCCAGAAATTCCTCCGGGAGTTCATCCAGGGATTCCCCCGGTAGTTCCTCCAGGAATTGCTCCGGAAGTTCCTCTAGTAATTCTTCCGAAAAAACCTCCAGCAATTCTTCCGGAAGTTCTTCCAGTAATATCTCCGGAAGTTCCTCCAGGAATACATCTGAAAGTTCCTCCGGGAAATCCCCCGAAAGTCCATCCAGGAGTTCTTCCAGCAGTTGCTCCAGGAATTGCTCCGAAAGTTCCTCCAGTAATTCTTCCAAAAGTTCCTCCAGTAATTCTTCCGGAAGTTCCTCCAGGAATACATCTGAAAGTTCCTCCAGGAAATCCCCCGAAAGTCCCTCCAGGAATTCTTCCGGAAGTTGCTCCAGGAATTCCTCTGGAAGTTCCTTCAGGAATTCGTCCGGAAGTTCCTCCAGAAATTCCTCCATGACTTCGTCCGGAAATTCCTTCAGGAATTCCTCCAGGAGTTCCTCCAGGAATCCCCCTGGAAATTCTTCCAGGAATTCTTCCAGGAGTTCCTCCAGTAATTCTTCCGGAAGTTCCTCCAGGAGTACCTCTGGAAGTTCCTCCAGGAGTACCTCTGGAAGTTCCTTCAGGAGTACCTCTGGAAATTCCTCCCGGAATTACTCCGGAAGTTCCTCCGAAAGATCCTCCAGGAATTCCTCCGGAAGATCCTGCAGGAATTCCTCCGGAAGTTCCTCCAGGAATTCCTCTGGAAGTTCCTCCAGGAGTACCTCTGGAAGTTCCTCCAGGAAATCCTCCAGAAGTTCCTCCAGGAATTCCTCCGAAAGTTCTTCCAGAAATTCCTCCGGAAGTTCCTCCAGGAATTCCTCCGGAAGTTCCTCCAGGAATTCCTCCGGAAGTTCCTCCAGGAATTCCTCCGGAAGTTCCTCCAGGAATTCCTCCGGAAGTTCCTCCAGGAATTCCTCCGGAAGTTCCTCCAGGAATTCCTCCGGAAGTTCCTCCAAGAATTCTCCGGAAGTTCCTCCCGGAATTCTGAAGTTCCTCCCGGAATTCTGAAGTTCCTCCAGGAATTCCGAAGTTCCTCCAGGAATTCCTCCGGAAGTTCCTCCACGAATTCCTCCGGAAGTTCCTCCAGGAATTCCTCCAGGAGTCCCTCCAGGAATTCCTCCGAAGTTCCTCAGGAATTCCTCCGGAAGTTCCTCCAGGAATTCCTCCGGAAGTTCCTCCAGGAATTCCTCCGGAAGTTCCTCCAGGAATTCCTCCGGAAGTTCCTCAGGAATTCCTCCGGAAGTTCCTCCAGGAATTCCTCGGAAGTTCCTCCAGGAATTCCTCCGGAAGTTCCTCCAGGAATTCCTCCGGAAGTTCCTCCAGGAATTCCTCCGGAAGTTCCTCCAGGAATTCCTCCGGAAGTTCCTCCAGGAATTCCTCCGGAGTTCCTCCAGGAATTCCTCCGGAAGTTCCTCCAGGAATTCCTCCCGAGTTCCTCCAGGAATTCTCCGGAAGTTCCTCAGGAATTCCTCCGAAGTTCCTCCAGGAATTCCTCCGGAAGTTCCTCCAGGAATTCCTCCGGAAGTTCCTCCAGTCCTCCAGGCCTCCTCCAGGAATTCCTCCAGGTTCCTCCTCCAGGAATTCCTCCGAAGTTCCTCCAGGAATTCCTCCGGAAGTTCCTCCAGGAATTCCTCCGAGTTCCTCCAGGAATTCCTCCGGAAGTTCCTCCAGGAATTCCTCCGAAATTCTTCCAGGAATTCTTCCAGGAGTTCCTCCAGGAATTCTTCCGTAAGTTCCTCCAGGAGTACCTCTGAGTTCCAGGAATTCCTCCGGAGTCTCAGGAATTCCTCCGAAGTTCCTCCAGGAATTCCTCCGGAAGATTCTTCTGCAATTCCTCCGAAGTTCCTCCAGGAATTCCTCCGGAAGTTCCTCCAGGAATTCCTCCGGAAGTTCCTCCAGGAATTCCTCCGGAAGTTCCTCCAGGAATTCCTCCGGAAGTTCCTCCAGGAATTCCTCCGGAAGTTCCTCCAGGAATTCCTCCGGAAGTTCCTTCGGAAATTTCTCCGGAAGTACTTCCATTCCCGGAGGAACTTCCGGAGGAATTCCCGGAGGAACTTCCGGAGGAATTCCCGGAGGAACTTCCGGAGGAATTTCCGGAGGAACTTCCGGAGGAATTTCTGTATGAACTTCCGGAGAAACTTCCGGAGGAATTCCTAGAGGAACTTTCGGAGGAATTCCTGCAGGATCTTCCGAAGAAATTCCTGCAGGATCTTCCGGAGGAATTCCTGGACGATCTTCCGGAAGGATTCCTTGAAGATCTTTTGGAGGAACTTCCGGAGGAATTCCTGGAGGAACTTCCGGAGGAATTCCCGGAGGAACTTCCGGAGGAATTCCCGGAGGAACTTCCGGAGGAATTCCCGGAGGAACTTCCGGAGGAATTCCCGGAGGAACTTCCGGAGGAATTCTCGGAGGAACTTCCGAGGAATTCCTGAGGAACTTCCGGAGGAATTCCGGAGGAACTTCCGGAGGAATTCGGAGGAACTTCCGGAGGAATTCCTGGAGGAACTTCCGGAGGAATTCCCGGAGGAACTTCCGGAGGAATTCCCGGAGGAACTTCCGGAGGAATTCCGGAGGAACTTCCGGAGGAATTCCTGAGGAACTCCCGGAGGAATTCCCGGAGGAACTTCCGGAGGAATTCCCGGAGGAACTTCCGGAGGAATTTTCGGAGGAACTTCCGGAGGAATTCCCGGAGGAACTTCCGGAGGAATTCCCGGAGGAACTTCCAGAGGAATTCCCGGAGGAATTCCCGGAGGAACTTCCGGAGGAATTCCCGGAGGAACTTCCGGAGGAATTCCTGGAGCAACTTCTGGAGGAATTCCTGAAGGAACTTCCGGAGGAATTTCCGGAGGATCTTCCTGAGGAATTCCCGGAGGAACTTCCGGAGGAACTTCCGGAGGAATTCCCGGAGGAACTTCCGAGGAATTCCCGGAGGAACTTCCGGAGGAATTCCGGAGGAACTTCCGGAGGAATTCCTGGAGGAACTTCCGGAGGAATTCCCGGAGGAACTTCCGGAGGAATTCCGGAGGAACTTCCGGAGGAATTCCCGGAGGAACTTCCGGAGGAATTCCCGGAGGAACTTCCGGAGGAATTCCCGGAGGAACTTCCGGAGGAATTCCCAGGGGGACTTCCGGAGGAATTCTCGGAGGAACTTCCGGAGGAATTCTCGGAGGAACTTCCGGAGGAATTCCCGGAGGAACTTCCGGAGGAATTCCTGGAAGAACTTCCGGAGGAATTCACGGAGGAACTTCCGGAGGAATTCCTGGAGGAACTTCCGGAGGAATTCCCGGAGGAACTTCCAGAGGAATTCCCGGAGGAACTTCCAGAGGAATACCCGGAGGAACTGCCGGAGGAATTCCCGGAGGAACTTCCGGAGGAATTCCTGAAGGAACTTCCGGAGGAATTCGGAGGAACTTCCGGAGGAATTCCGGAGGAACTTCCGGAGGAATTCCCGGAGGAACTTCCGGAGGAATTCGGAGGAACTTCCGGAGGAATTCCTGAGGAACTTCCAGAGGAACTTCCGAAGGAACTTCCGGAGGAATTCCCGGAGGAACTTCCGGAGGGATTCCCGAAAGAACTTCCGGAGGAATTTTCAGAGGAACTTCCGGAGGAATTCCCGGAGGAACTTCCGGAGGAATTCCCGGAGGATTTTCCGGAGGAATTCCCGGAGGAACTTCCGGAGGAATTCCCGGAGGAACTTCCGGAGGAATTCCCGAAGGAACTTCCGGAGGAATTCCCGGAGGAACTTCCGGAGGAATTCCCGGAGGAACTTCCGGAGGAATTCCCGGAGGAATTCCCGGAGGAACTTCCGGAGGAATTCCCGGAGGCACTTTCGGAGAAATTCCTGGAGGAACTTCCGGAGGAATCCCGGAGGGACTTCCGGAGGAACTTGCGGAGGAACTTCCGGAGGAATTCCCGGAGGAACTTCCGGAGGAATTCCCGGAGGAACTTCCGGAGGAATTCCCGGAGGAACTTCCGGAGGAATTCCCGGAGGAACTTCCGGAGGAATTCCTGAGGAACTTCCGGAGGAATTCCGGAGGAACTTCCGAGGAATTCCCGGAGGAACTTCCGGAGGAATTCCGGAGGAACTTCCGGAGGAATTCCCGGAGGAACTTCCGGAGGAATTCCGGAGGAACTTCCGGAGGAATTCCTGGAGGAACTTCCGGAGGAATTCCGGAGGAACTTCCGGAGGAATTCCGGAGGAACTTCCGGAGGAATTCGGAGGAACTTCCGGAGGAATTCCGGAGGAACTTCCGGAGGAATTCCCGGAGGAACTTCCGGAGGAATTCGGAGGAACTTCCGAGGAATTCCCGGAGGAACTTCCGGAGGAATTCCCGGAGGAACTTCCGGAGGAATTTTGGAGGAACTTCCAGAGGAATTCCCGGAGGAACTTCCGGAGGAATTCCCGGAGGAACTTCCGGAGGAATTCCCGGAGGAACTTCTGGAAGAATTCCTGGAGGAACTTTCGGAGGAATTCATGAAGAAACTGTCACAAGAATTCCTGGAGGAACTTCTAAAGAAATTCCTGGAGGAACTTCCAGAGGAATTTTTCAAGGAACTTCCAGAGGAATTCCTGGAGGGAATTCCAAAGAAATTTCTGGAGTAACTTCTAGAAGAGTTTCCCGAGAAACTTCCAGACGAACTTCCCCAGGAACTTCCAGAGGAACTTCTGGAGGAATGCCTGAATAAACTTCTGAAGGAATTCCTGGAGGAACTTTCGGAGGAACTTCCGGAGGAATTCTTGGAGGAACGTCCAGAGGAATTCCTCGAGGAACTTCCGGATTAACTTCTGGAGGGCTTCCGGAAGAACTTCCGGAGGAACTTCTGGAGGAACTTGCAGAGGAATTCCTAGAGAAACCGCCGTAGCAATTCCTGGAGAAACTTCCGGAAGAATTTCATAAGAAACTCCTGGAGGAATTTCAGGAGGAATTCATGGAGGAACTTCCGGATGAATTCCTGTAAGAACTTCCGGAAGAATTCCTAGAGGAACTTTCAGAGGAATTCCTGGATGAACTTTCGGAGGAATTCCTGGAGGAACTTCGGAAAGAATTTCTGGAGGAACTTCGGGAAAAATTTCTGGAGGAATTTCCGAATGTATTCTTGGAGCAACTTCCGGAGGAATTCCTGGAGGAATTTCCAGAAGAATTCCTGGAGGAACTTCTAGAGGAATTCCTGAAGGAACTTCCAGATAAATTCCTGAAGGGACTTCCAGATCAATTCTCGAAGGAACTTCCAGCGGAATTCCTGGAGGAACTTCCAAAGGAATTCCTGGAGGAACTTTCAGAGGGATTCCGGGGGGAATTTCCAGATAAATTCCTGGATGAGCTTCCGGAGGTGTTTCTGAATGAATTTCTGGAGGAATTTCAGGAGGAACTTCGGGAGGAACTTCCGGAAGAATTCTTGGAGCAGCTTCCGAAAGAATTCCTGGAGGAACATCCATAGGAATTCATAAAAAAACCTATTACAAGAATTCCTGGAGAAATTTCTGGATGAACTTCTAGAGGAATTCTCTAAGGAACCTCCAGAGGAATTCTCTGAGGAACTTCCAGAGGAATACCTGGGGGAACTTCCAGAGAAATTCCTAGAGGAGCTTCCAGAGAAATTCCTGAAGGAGCTTCCAGGGCAATTCGTGAAGAAACTTCCAGAGGAATTCTTGGAAGAGCTTTCAAAGAAATTCAGGATAATTTCTGAACCATGAAATCAGTTCACGCCACTGAAGATCATTAACGGCGTGACGGCTGAAAATGATCTATCACCCCGCCACCTATAAAATTTCAATCGGCGCACAGGTCAATTCTTTGAAAATTCCTTCAGGAATTCTCCTAGAAATTCGTAAAGAAATTCCTCTGGAAATTCATCCGGTTTTGCCTCCAGACATTTTTTCAAGCACATTTCTATGAGAACTCTTTCCCTCCGGATTTTTTTAAGAATTCGCACTCAAAGTTCAAAAATTCTCTCAGAATATCCTGCCAGAAATCCTTTGAAAATTTCTCAAGGTATTTCCTCCAAAATTTCTCCAAAAATTCACATAGAAAATCTTCTGGATTTATTTCTGGGAAATGTCTAAAGGAATTTTCCGGAGCATCTGTAAAAAAATTATCCCTGGACTTTTTGCAGAAATTCTCCCATTTCTTCTTCCCAGAACTTCTCCAAAAATTCGTTCAGGAATGTCCTCATCACTTTCAGGAATTTCTACTTAAGTTATTTAAAGAATCACTCTGCAAATACCCTCGGATAATTTTCCACAAATTATTGCGAACATTAATTTTGAAATTCTCCAGAAATTTCTCAAGTTTTTTTCCAGAAACTATTCCAGCAAATTGCTTTTTCATGAGAAATGCACGATGGAATTTTTGTTTGATAATCTAAAGGAGTTGCTGAAAGATTTCATGAAGCAATTCCTAGAGATGATATCTTGCAGACATGTTCCACATCGTAGCGCTGCAGGAGGTGCATACCATCAACCAGAGCTGTGAAAAAACGCACTAGCTTTTATAGCGATGGATGATATGCAGAGAGCACTGTTGAGCACTGTTGATGATAAAAAGCAAAGATCAAATGCTAGCACGGCAGCTGCTTCAGGTACGTTTTCATAATCATTTTGGGATATTCGAACGCTCAGTCTGATTTGATTGACTGATGGATAGTTCTGCGCCCATCGGCTGCTGACAAACTAGAACGGCCTTCCAATAGCATGGCCACTCGCAGCACCTTTTTCCAGCGTTGTCTTATTTATTGCTGCACACCCGGAAAGACAGTATACCTACAATAAATAGCAATATGAAAAAAAAACATCAAAAGCAATATGAAAAAAAAAACTGGAAAACAAACGTCACTTTACTTGCGGAATAATGCATCAGTGCATTATTCCGCAAGAGAAGATGTCAGTCTGTGTTTTTTTGACTGCCACGCGCCTGCTATTGCAGAATTATTCATTTTCCTTGTCAGCTCCGTACTGTGCAAGGAATTTTATCAGCGGAATCATTCCTTGACCACTACTTGCCCTATCTATTTACACAGTACTTAAGAAGTCCATACCACCCTTTATGAGTGATACGAAAACCTTTCAGTCGAACAACATTACCGACAATTCCAAAAACAATGTGTTAAAATGTTTCGGTTTTGATCACCCAAAAATACTTCGTGGGGAATGTGGATGACGAAGGCGACCCTCCTAGAGGAGGGGAGACAGGGGCAAATTAGCACCGTTGGTCGAAATTAATGTGTGAATCTTTTGTGTGGGGAGAGTGCTTGTTCTCCAAAGTGGACGAATGACAGAGAAAGCTGAGAGAATTTGAGCTCATACAAAGTCGGGGATACAATTTTGACGACTTCTGGACTGGAGGATGATGGTCAGGTCAAGTCCGTCGACGACCATCATCGCTGGGAGCGGCGGTGTGGTGGGAGCAAATAAAAATTAATGAAAGATGGTCGTCGGTTGTCGTCGCCATGGCTACCGAACCGATCCGGTCCGCAACCAGCGTCCAAAGTGTGGATCGATGCGAGGTGTGGCATGACGTACGTCGGACTGGCTGCTAAAAGGCACTGAGTGCCTCCGGAGAGTAGGGTAATGATGATGATGGGATGAAAGTAACCGAAACGAACAGAAGGCGAAAAATGGACTGATGAAATTTACATTCCTCAGTCAATTTAGAGTGTGGTCGGCTGGGGTTGTCGTCGCCTGCGGATCAGCTCGACGGACAGAAATGGAAGCGACAGGTTTTGGCGATGCGAGATAGAGGAAGGAGTTGTCACATCGAATGCTGATGCTAGGCAACAAGTATTAAAGTTTACGTCAGAGGATTGTTAATTATTCGGGGACGTACCATTATTGAACTTTGCCTGTCTCTGAGCTCCCATTTTGGTTCCCCGTTTTGGCCGAAATCGAAATAGCATACAAAATGATGATTTTACACTTTTGTTCACTTTTTTAACTGGAACCCTTTCTTCGATAGGTATATTTATTTAAGACTATTTTAATACAGTTTTGCATAAGAACCTCACAGAAACTGTTGGCATATACAATTTTTGAGGATTTTAATACAACCATTTTTGTATTGAAATCTAACAATTTTGTATTCTGTTAATACAGTATCTGTATGGAAAGCTTACATTCATTACAAGGGTGTGATAACACACTTTTTCCTAAGGAAACGAAACGAAATATGTATAAATTTACTTTCGAGACTTCGAAACGATACGAAATTAAGGTCCATATAATTCGAAATTTTACGAAACAAAATGAAATTTTAATTTTTTAAGGCGTATTTTTTTAAAATGGTATACTTTATGTATTTTCGTCATTTTGAAATCAAATAATTGCTTTACGACCATTAGAGTTACAGTAACAAAAGAAGCAGTTTGTGATAAATTGCCGCGGTCCTGTCTATTGAGTAGAGTGGGGCAAGAGTACGCAATTAGATTTAAATAGATCATGTAGCCCTTATGAAGCAAGCTTCAAGCAAGCAATGTCGACGATTCGTATACTCTTCCTATATGTTACCCAGTGGAAAAAACATTGAAATTTTTGTAATTCATTTTAGTAGAACCCTTATGGCAAGACATGTAAAAAAATGCATACCTCACCGGTGGGGTAAGAGTGCGCATCGGGTAAGGGGAGAGTACGCAATTTTCCAATCATGTGTTTCAAGTATAACGGGTGGCCACTAAATAGCGGGAATGAAAAGGATAGCTCGGTAAAAAATACTAAGAAGTACAGTTCAATCTAATACACGTTATATAAAGAGTTGGCCTTAGTCTTTAAATTTAGATTAATGAATAATAGCATATGGTCCGTGGTCCACCGTGCGGCGTAGTTTAATCTTGCAGGTATCACATGACCGTTGGACGGGGAACATTTCCCGATGATGCTTCTGATCCTATTGATGAGTTGCTTCGTGTTTTTGGTCTTTCAATCACATTTGAATACAATGGAGCTCGGTCTACTTATGGTCACTCCTGACAGAATCCAAGTTTCAAAGTGCTCGCGTTTTCAGGGGCACACCACTCGATACGGAAGCAACGCCCAACTGTCATTTTCATTTTTTCACCCATGCTGCGACGCAGCAAAGCTGAATCAACAAAAATGACAGTAGTCCGCCGCCTCCACATCGAGTGGTGTGCCCCCGAAAACGCGAGCACTTTGAAACTTGGATTCTGTCAGGAGTGACCTTAAAATCCTTCAACAGTTTTCGAAACATTTTCACGTTCAAAATTGTCCACCGTGTACTTTTCCCACGATCTTTGATCGCTTGAAAACATGGTATGTACAATGCGGCTCGCATCTAGAGGTGTGCGCCGGTCCAAAAATCTCCGGCGGCGACGTTTGTCTAAATTTTACCCGGCAGCGTGAATCGGCGTGGCAAATTTTTTATGTCGTTGATTGAAAAAAAAAAATCTGCATTTGTTTGGGTTTTTTCAAGACATTAAAGGCTCGAACGCAATGTGAAACGGAGCGGCGACGGTAACACTCCAAACGCAATTCAACGGAACGGCGACGGAAACGGCAAATTTGACAGAAAATATATGGGCTTATTGTCAAATTTTCCGTTTCCGTTGTATTGCGATTGGGGCTTAACGGCAGGATTTAAAAAAAGTTTTATGTCTAATCCTGCCATAACCGTTGCTTTCCCTTACATTGCATTCAAAGCCTAAAGGGAAAATCTTTTGAATTTCGCTGGAAGAAACTAATGAACTTCCCCAGACAATTTTCCAAGTTTTTTTTTTCCAAAAACTCATTTGGTAATTATTTTCGGATTTTCCACGAGAACTACTAGTTTCGAGAATTCGTTAGAATTTCCAAGAGAAGCTGTATGGAATTCACAAGAAAAGTTGTTTGAAATTTCCGGGAAAATTATTAGAAATTTACATGAGGAGCTGTTAATAATTTTTACGGCTATTGTTCCAAATTTGTACAGAAAATTGCTTCGGAATATCCGCGGAAGATTCACGAAAAACTGTCTTGAATATTTACAAGAAATTCTCCGAAGTTTCCGCTGCGTTCAAAATGTGGATTTCAATAAACAAAAACTTAGAATTTCTACGAAAGATTGTTCGGAAATTCCAAATGAAATTCATTGGAATTTTCACGGATATTTTATTATGGTATGGAAAACTTTCCGGAACTCCCATGTATTTCTTTAAATTTTCACGGTAAACTGTTCGGCATGATTACGGAAAATTATTCGGAGATTTAAATAATTTATTTTGATTTCCACGGGAAATTCTTTTTACTATCCATTAAAAATTCTATTGAAAATTATTAAAAAAGAGAATTCGTTCTGCCGAATGTTTTTTGGCCAAAAACTATTTGGTCGAATAACACGTTAAGCCGAAAGTCATTTAGCCGTATTGCATGTGGCTGAAAGTAACGTTTGGATGAAACAGTTATTCACATGGGCGTAGCCAGGATTTCGAGAAGGGGGGGGGCAACTTTTTTGGTCTTCCAAATCGTAGTTTTATAGTAGTTTTATAAAACACATGAATATTAACACATGAAACCAAATCCAAACCAAATCGAAACAATAATGATTAAAACAATAATGGATTTAAAAATGCGTGATTTATTGCTCATCAGATATTTTTAAATAAAGTGAGAAAAATATTAACGAACTTAGTATTCAGAAAGAATATTAAATCGGCTATAACAATTATTATAAAAATCCTGCATTCTTCCATAAGTTTAAGAAAACTAAAACCATGCATCTGAATTTCTAAACAAATCCTCTCTGAAATAATATTTATTATAAAATAGGCAGAAAAATCAATATGCAAGCTTTCTCCAGGAATTCCTTCGACAATTGCTCCTGGCATTCTATCCGAAATTCTATCAGGGATTCTTTAGGAATGCCTCCAGCAACTTCTTCGGCAGTGTCTTCAGGAATTCCACCATTAATTTTGTCGGGAATTGATCCGAAAATTCCACCATTATTTACTCCAAGAAAATCTTCACGAACTTCTTTATAAGTTCTGCAGAATTCCCTGCGATAATTCAAATAATTTCGTGCTGTTTCCCATAATTTTTAAGAATAAGAATATTCCGTGGAAATTTCGCAGAATTGTCAGTAAACAAACACGAAAAACCTTCGAATTTCTTGTGTAAATTCCATAAAATTTTCCGTGAATTGTTTCGAATAATTTCTTGTGAAAATTTCAAAGAATTTCTCCAGGAATTCCACTGGAAATTTATACAGAAATTATACCGAAAATGAAATCAACAATGGAATTTTCGGAGAAGTTCCTAGATTCATTCGCAATGAAATCCTGAAAGAATTCCGGTGGAAACTTCAAGATTTCCACTGGGAGATCCTCCAGGAGTTTCTCCGAAAATTCCTCCTGGAATTCTTCCAGGAGTTCCACTGGCATTTCCATCAAGAATTTCTCTAGGATTTCCTTCGAGAATTATTCCGGTAGTTCTATCGGCAGTTCCTCTGAAAATTCTTCCGTGAATTTCGGGAGAATTGGAATTTATTTAGGCTTCTTCAGGAATTTATATAGATTTTCCACCAGAAGCTCCTCCGAGAATTTCTCTGCGAGCTCCTCGGGGAGGTCCTATGATGATGATGATGGTCCAGCTCCCGGGAGTTTCTTCAGAAATTCTTCCAGAAAATTCCTTCGAGAGTTCCTCCGGGAATTCCACCAGCAATTCATCCGGGAGTTTCTCCGGAAATTCCTCCGGGAGTTCCACCAGAAGCTATTCCAAGAAATTATTCAGGCTTTTTTCAGGAAATCATTTAGGCTTTCTTCAGAAATTAAGCTGGAAATTCCTCCCGAAGTTCTTCCGATAGTTTCTCTGGGAGCTCATCCGGGAGGTCCTCTAGGAATTCTTCTAGGAGTTCCTCCTGAAATTCCTCCGGGAGTTCTTACGGGAGATCTTACGGGAGCTCCTCCGGCAGTTCCTTCGGGAGATCCACCAGCAGTTTCTACGAGAATCCCTCCGGGAGTTTCACCGGCAGTTTCTCCGGGTGTTTCTCTGAAAAGGAACTCCCGGAGGAACTCCCAGAGTAATTTCCGGAGGAGCTCCCGGGGGATTTTCTATAGGAATTTCCGGAGAAATTATCAGAGGAATTCTCGGAGGAACTGCCGGTGGAACTTTTGGAGGAATTTATTGAAGAACTACAGGAAGAATTTCCGTAGGAAATCCTGGAGGAACTCTCGTAAGAATTCTAGGATGAACTCCCAAAGGAACTTCCGTAAGAATTCCAGGAGGAACTCCTGGAAGAATTCTTGAAAGAACCTCTCGGAGGAATTCCCGTAAGAACTCCCAGAGAAATTCTCCGAGGAACTTCTGGAGGAATTTGTAGATAAATGCCTAAAGAAATGCTAAATGAATTCCTGGAAGAAAGCCTGATTGAATTCCCGAAGGAACTACTGCTGGAACTTCAGAGGAACATCCGGTGGAATACCCTAGAGGAAGAGAAAAAATATTTCTGAAGGAACTTCCAAAATCCCATTTCCCGTGAAATTCCTGCCAAATATCGTCCAGGAATTCCCTGTAAAGTTCCTGGAGGTATTACCGGAGAATTTCTTGGAAAAACTCCTGGAAGAACTCCCGGAGGAACTCCCATAAGCACTTCCGGAGGAATTCCCACATGGAAGTCCTGAAATAATTCTTAGAGAAGTTCCTAAAGGAATTTCCGAAAAAAATATCTGAAGGAATTCCCAGAAAAATACCAGGAGGAATTAATGCAGAAATTCCCAGATGAAATCCTGAAAGTATTCCCAGATTAATTGCTGAAGAAAATCTCTGCGGATTGTTCCGAAGAAATTTCTGGAAGAACTCTTGGCAGATATCCGAGTAAATTCCAAGTGAAGTCCAGAAGGAAATCTAGTACATTTCCGCGGAAAATCTCCCGGAGAAATTCCTGAAGGAATTCCTGGAGAAGTACCTAAAGAAACTCCCGAAAAAATACCTGTAAGAATTTCTGAGGAAATACTTGGACGAATTTCAGGAGAAATTCATGAAGATATTTCTAGAGGATTTCTTGAAGGATATTCTGAAGTAATTGCCAAAAGAATTCCAGATTGGACTGCTAGATGATTTTGCTATTGAATGTTTGGAGGTATTTCCGGAAAATTTCCTGGAAGTAATTTCGGATGAATTAAAGGAAGAGTTCCGAGAGGAATTCCCGGAGAAGTTCCTAGAAGACTTTCCGAAGGAAATTCTTATAGATTTACAAGTGAAATTATGGAGCTAAATCGGAGGATTTCCGTCAGAAATTTTTAAAGAAACTTCTGGTAGAATTTTGGGAAGAAATTCCATATGTATTGTTGCGGGAGCTATTGGCTGGTGACTTCGAACCGATGCTTACAGCAAATAAATTACATATTTTTAATTCATAAGCTAAAAAGCTGAAATAATATATTTATTGATAGTTATTTACATAATTAGAAATAATGTATAACTCACAATTTCGGTGATTTGTCTGAAGCCGATTGCCTCCTTGCCAACAGAACCTCCACACTCGCTAAACAAGAGGTTTTGTTGTTATTCCTTACACATCTAAATTGGTTGATTTATGGCTAGGGGTGAGTATTATGCAATGAGGTGCGAAATGTAACACGTATTCTTGACGGAACTCTCGAATGCATGCCTGAAGGAAATGCCAGATTCTTCCTAAAGAGAGAATAGCCAAAGAAATATCTAGAAGTAAATCTTGGAGAGAAGAAAAGATATCTTCAAGGAATTTTCTCGAGAATTTCCTAAAAAAAAATAGTGGGGGTTTCTAGATAAGGAGGAATTACAATTACATGAGAAGTATTTTCGAACGTTTTTCAGAGGAATTTGTGGATAACTTTCCGGAGGAATTTAGAAGTTCCCAGGGGAGCTTCTAGAAGGATTTCAAGGAGAATTTTTGAGCCCGAAATGTTTCGAGTTGTTTTGAACTTTCATATATTATGGATCCTGGATGCCCTAATAAATTTTTCGAATTTTTTGAATTTCAACCACCTATTTCTGTATATGATTGGATCGTAAAGTGAACATGTTTGAGGGAATTCATTTCAGTACCCGTTCAATCTTTCCACAATTTAGGGGGGGCGACGGCCCCCCGGTGGGCCCTCCTTAGCCGTGCGGTAAGACGCGCGGCTACAAAGCAAGACCATGCTGAGGGTGGCTGGGTTCGATTCCCGGTGCCGGTCTAGGCAATTTTCGGATTGGAAATTGTCTCGACTTCCCTGGGCATAAAAGTATCATCGTGCTAGCCTCATGATATACGAATGCAAAAATGGTAACCTGGCTAAGAAACCTCGCAGTTAATAACTGTGGAAGTGCTTAATGAACACTAAGCTGCGAGGCGGCTCTGTCCCAGTGTGGGGATGTAATGCCAATAAGAAGAAGAAGAAGACGGCCCCCCTGCCCCCCCTTGGCTACGCCCATGGTTATTCATCGAAACGGTTTGGCCAAAAATTGCATTTGGCCAAAGTAATATACGACCGAACTGATAATTTGGCCGAAAAGCCGTTTACTCTTACATATGGTTTGGCCGAGTCATCAGGACAAATAAACAGTTTGGCCGAAATGGTCGTTTGAAAGAAAGGACCATTTGGCAGAAAATGCCAAGGCTTCTGCCAAACGACCCTTGCGGCCAAATAACCATTTCGGCAAATGGTATTTTCGGTCAAATGTATATTTGGCCTATTTGGCCAAACGACATCTTCGACCAAATGACCAGTTCGACCGTATGTAAATTCGGCAGTATGTCCATTTCGGCTATTTGACATTTTCGGCCATATGGGTCCAATGGTTTGTTCGGCCAAACATTTCTCGGTATTTTGGCCTTCGGCCTTCCCGTCGTTTTGCCGAAAGTCACACGGCGAAAAGCCATTTATTCGAATTCCATTTGGCCAATTAACGCATAAAGCCGAAAGTCATCTGGCCTAAATCCACTTGGCCGAATGGAATGTTTGTCCGAAATGACTATTTGGCCGAAAATGGTTTTACTGAAAATATCATGTAATTGAAAGCGACAAACAGCCAAAATGGATATTCGGCCGAACTCGTAATTTGGCCGAAAAAGTGTTGCTCTAACAGGTCATTTGGCTAAAATTTCCGTTTGGCCACAAAAGTCGTTTAACGCAATAGATCACTTGGCCGAAACTGCAATTTGATTGAAATTGTCTTTCAGCAGAAAGAGCGATCTGGCCCAATTTTTTTTTTTTTTTGAGAACAATCATTTCGGTTAAACGGCATTTTCTGCCAAATGACCTATTCGACTAAACGAGTTTTTTTTGAGAATAATTCAACCAAACGAAACTTTCGGCCAAAAGGCCCTTTCTGCCAAACGACCATTTCGGCCAATGGGAGTTTTCGGCCAATTGAGCTATTCGGCCAACCAGTTTTATCAGCCAAAGGAACTGTTTTACCAAATGACATTTTCGGCCAAATGCCTTTAGGCTAGATGGGCTTCGGACTTATAACGACATATTCGGCCAAGCAACTTTTAGATGTTGCATGCTATCTACAATAACTCTCATGCGACATTCTGCTGTCTCTAAGAGCATTCGTACTTTCTCACTAAAACAATTTAATGATTGTTTAACAAACCTGTTACGTTGAGTAAGCTACTACTTCTAAGCCAGCTGTATGATATACTTGGCAAAGTTTTGCTTATACTTAAATATTCGTTGTATTCATTCAACATCGATTGCTATTTGCCTCTATGGTGTCTCGACTGTTAAATATATGTGATGGGATTCGGCATTATTGTTTGAACAATATTAAAACTGTAAAGCCGAATCCCATCACATTGCTATTTGCTAAACATAAATGGACAGATTCCAACCTGTTCAATCGTGCTTTCCATCCGTTTACATGACCTACTAAATGTAGAAGGAAAATGATTTTAATAATTGCATGGCGTTTAGGGTCGCGGCATCGGAATGGCCAAGACAAATCTGGTCACTTTATCAATATAATATACCCCAGCATTTGTGCCACTTTTAAAGGAACTCATCGTGGAGTGTGTGCTCCCGAATCTGATCAATTTTAAATCAGTTCAGCTCATACAAAAGTTGTACCAAAAGGCTATCCTTTCCTTCTAAATTCAATCTTTTTATAGAATGCTCGAAGATCCATAGTCTTATATACAATAAGCTCGACGAACTGGTATCAGAAGAGGAAAATTAGTTTGATACTCATAGTTATAAGAGACCGAGGAATACTCTGCATCTCCGTGAACGCCACGGGAAAGGAATCGTTGATTAGTTGAAAGGGTAATTCAAGTGAAGCCACCTTGGTAAGCGACTAAATATTTATTGTAAACGAAGTTATTTTGAAAACTCGAAAACGAAAACCGTATTCCAGATCAATCCAACACCAAATCAATGTACTTCACTTAATAAGCTCCTACAACACGATCGATTCTGCATAAAATAATGTTGTGCTTTTCGTTGCGGTTTCGTCATCTTGTCTGCCAGCAAATTTTCCAGAGAACAATACAGCAATCTAATCAGACATTCTTGTTTTTCAGGTCCTTGATGAAACAATACTTCGTATCAACATGCTTCGAACGTTAATCCACTCTCTCGTTCTCCACCTTACCACCACCACCTTACCACCTTATACCGCTCTGGTTGTCCTCACGTATGCAGATCGGATAATCCACGATTTTCCCGCGATCCTTGAGCAGCTTTAGCATCAATTGGATTTCTTTACATACTTTGGCTAGAGCAAGGATTGCTTCCGGAAGGTCCAACTCACAACTCCACCGCCGAAAAAAATAAGAAACCCTGACGTCGATTTTCGGTCCAGCGTATCTTCAGCCCAGTTTTATGGCGTAAAGTCACTGTAAACTTCTCTCCACTAGCGGCCTAGATAGCCTTGTGGTGTCGACAGCCGGTTGTTTGGATATGAATAACGTTACGGATTGTTAAGAAAATTATGTTGAGCTTTTCAGTGGAATGTCTTAACTTGTCATAAGACGAACTTGTACAATCCCATTGACTTCCACCACTTAATTGTATCTTGACAGATACGTATTTCGACCTCAACAGTAAGGCCGTCTTCAGTGTCTCGTACTTGACTCGACTTAGGTTACGGATTGCCTGTTCCAGTGGTAAAAGACCACCCTACAGGTGACCCTGACCCCTAATTCTTGTTGCGATGCGGCTTTATGCATACCGTGCCTACGAATGAATGGTAAGGTTTTATTAAAAACATAACCGCTAACGGAGCATGTGAAGCACTTGGACACCCTTGGTGGCCTTGGTGGCAGAAACCATATTTTCGCCAGAGTACCTTCTACCTAGTGAACTCGGTTTTTGCTGCTTTCAGTAATGGAATGGTAAACTCTCGATCAATGCCGCGTGCGTGTGTGCTTGTTGATAACGCTATCGTTGCTATACTTACCTCTGAGCACTTTCTTGTACTTTCTGATTATGGGTTCTTGGTTTCAGGGAAGAGGATCATTTAAACCTACACATACTTCATGGTTACAACTCATAATTGATTGGGACAGAACGGTCTTTGCTCCAAGTGATCTCACACAAGCTAGTAGTTTTCTCTATAGGATGTTTTCAGCACAATTCCCCTCGCGGAATGAGTGGACATCTGGCTATTTTAAGAGAGAAATGTCGGACAGCATTGTTTGTTACATTGACGGCTCCCTCCTCGAAGGTAGAGCGGGTGCAGATGTCTACTCGCGTGAGCTGAGATTGGAACAGTTCCACTCACTGGGTAAACACTGCACTGTCTTCCAAGCGGAAATATTTGGCATTATGTGTGGAGTGCCATTCGCACCCAGAAAAATTGCTTACGTAATAAGTGTACGACCCCATACCTGGTACCATTACACAATCGTGCCATTGGGAATGATTTTACAGTCCCCAGGCAGATCATGTTTAAGGGATTCTGAGTGGGGGAAAGTGAAAACCTGGATCTCTGGATCTTGATACAAATCTTCCAGCTGGTAAGGTACTCTGTGAGGGAATCCAGGCCTCGTTGGAGTTTTTCCATTAGCGCTCTGGTCACTTTACCGTTGTAAACTATGGAGGTGTTGTTTGCGAAAAGAGACAGAATGTCGCCTTATAGAGGTTCTGGCATGTCGGAGGTGAACAGATTAAACAGCAGGGGGCGCGAGCATACTACCCTGGGGGACGCCTGCGACGATTTTGTGCGCATTAGATTGAGACCCGGAATGTCCTTGCCGATAGGTTATTGTTGATGATTTTCACCAGGTAAGCTGGGACATTTGTAGCGTTGTAGTTTGTACACCACCCGACTAGAAGGTCATATCAAAATTATATCAACCTATGTTATTATGTTATACTAAATTTTTATAACAAAATTTGTTAGAAACATGGTGCAGGATGTTGTTAAAATATCTAAATTTTTATCAAAAATTACACTACTGGAAACAAAAAACTATCAAATTTTGTTACAATTTTATCATAAAAGTAACATATTTTGTTAGAAATTTATAACAGAATTAGATACAAAATATATTGTTTCTGTGCAGTTGCAAATTTTTACAGTTCGTGATAGGTCTCCAGATTGTGATCAACAATCAGAAATTTTTGTTTTTGTCTGAACAAGAATATTTTTCGAGAAATTAAAACTAACAAGATTACAAATAAGGCAATCTTTTCAAATTATATCAGCGTTATGATATCTATATGGCTGGGAGACTTTGCTACATCTTTTTTAATTGCCTACTGTTGGGCAATCCGGTGTTAAGCATTTTTAAATCATATTATGATAAAACTCTGTTACAACATTTGAAAGATAATGGCTACTAAGAACAAAATTGTATCAAAATAAGTTATAAATATCACAATATGTTAATATTGTGTTCAGTTTCTGTTATGCTCTTCTAGTCGGGCAGGCCATCATGCCATACATTCTCGACATCGAGTAAGGTCATGGCAGATATTTTTGAGACAAACTTGTTCCGTCTGTGGACGTTGGTAACTCGGATCAGTTGGTGTACGGTTGACCGACCACGTCGGAGACGAAGCTGTTCCTCGATCAAGATGTTGTGGTGTTCGGCAGGCTCATGTAACCGGCTGTGAATCACCCATTCAAACGACTTGGATAACCCTGAGAGAAGGCTGATGGGGCGTTAACTTTTCGGAGACGAAGGATGACTTCCAGGACGATGGGAAGTAGCTGAGAGAGGTGACACTGATTGAAGATCAGCGAAAGGTGCTCGAAGAATGGAGCACTCATGTGTTTGAGTTCAAGATTCAGGATGCTGTCGAAGCCTGTGGCCTTCATGTTTTTCGATGATTTGATATAGGCCGCCAATTCGACAGTTGAGATCTCCAACTTCTCCGAGAAGTCGTTGGGAATAAGATGGATGTTGTTAGCATGCTCGTTAACGGCTGCTTCGTGTGGACTGATGATGTTCCGTCCAAGATTGTACGAGCTGACAAAGTGACGCCCCTATTTCGGCGACCTTATCAGTAGGAGTTATCAAGCGATCCTTGGAGCCATTGCTGTCTAATGGGATCAAACCTGGAATTGGTCGAGGCTTGGATTTTAGAATTTTGGCCAACTTGCAGAACGGATTAGCACAGTCTGGGAGAGCGCGGATCTTATTGGAAAAATCACTATTTCTGAGGTCCACCATTCTGGCCTGGATTACTTTTGTCAAGCGATTGCAACGGGTTTTGAGTGCAGGCAGCCCAGTACGTTGGTACTGTCTGCAAACCACGTTGCGAATACGAATGAGATCTTTGGTGAGAGTGTCAATGGTTAGGGTGTTGCTTACCTGGAGACCCGTTGCAACGCGTTGGAACATGCTGCTTTCTGGCCACCGAGATCGTCTCTTCGATGGCGCACAGTAGGCGGTCGATACTTTCTGGCGTCTCCGGACGCACCTCGTAGTCGATGGTGGTGTCAACGAACTGCTGGAACCGCTGCCAGTTGACTCAATGGTAGTTTCTTCTTGAGAGTTGGTGACGGTTGATCGATGAAACAATTTCGGCCATCACCGGATAGTGATCCGAGCTGAGCTCGGAAGTAGTAACTTCTAGCCCAACGGCCTCGATGAGCTTGAGTTGGAGACTTGGCACCAGACGACAATTGATATTACTTCGGAAGCCCGGAATATGGACACTCACCTCGGGCTGCAGGTGCGTTTCTGTGATGAAGGCCACGTCGATCTCTCTCTCTCGTCGAGAAAACCAACCAGCTCAATGATTTTGCTATTAAGTGCGCAAGCGTTCCAATTGACCAGAACCACCCTAGCAACCATTTTCAATGACGAACATGCCCCGGGAGAAGATCTGGTCGACGCGTGTTTTGCACCCGCGTAGTCGCGTTGCCAGCTGGGTGTAGAGCGGTGGGTCGCCCTCGGCCGGGAGGGGCTCATTGTCCTGACGACGGAATCCATGGGGAGTTGCAAAGGTGGGAGAATTGGAATTGCACAACGGGGAGCCGGGATGGCAGGAAAGTTTACCTCGTTGAGGACAGGAACACGGTTCTTCTTCGGCAGGGTCCTGGTCCGCTTTGGACAGTCCTTGTGTAGCCCGATGTTTGTCGCCGGAGTTGACGCATTTGGGATCAGCCACCTCCCCTCCACCTTGTCACACTCTTCGGTCAGAGGGGGTTCGCGGTTCGCCACACTTGTTGCAGCGCGGCTTCATGCGACAGTTCCTGATGCTGTACCCGAAGTTAAAGCAGTTGGTACACTGAGTGACGTCGCGATGTACTGGCCGATATCGCTCCCAGTCAACGACGGTGTAATCATAACGCCGACCAGCTTCAGGTCCTTCTACGTGGTGGAGCCATGCTCCAGGTGGACCAGGTATAGCTGATCACGATATCTCCTCGTCTTGTCGTGACGAGCGATTTTGTGCGCGGCCACTGGCTTCAGGCCGCAGCTCTCGAGTTCTGCAATGAGATCCGGTTGCACCTGCGGCAGCTGCGATTGCAGCTTCTTTCTTTTCTTCGGCGGACTGCAAGTGTCGTCGATTGGCAAAGACGAATATACGGTGCTATGTAAAAGCTACTTGGTGGGCTTACCCGCGCCTCCAAGAGCAGTGCGCTTAGGCACCTTTCCCGCGACCGAATCGGCTACCGAGTCTCCCATCTGGGAGAAAATAACGCCAACACGACGGAGCTAAACGTAAACAGCGAACGAACGAGAAAAAATACCGACCTCCCCGGAAACATCCCAAAAAACTGGCAAAATCAATAAAAGTGGTTTAGAAAAACCCTGACAATATGGGTATCAAAATTCTAGGAATTGTTTCGGAAACATGTTTTCCAAGTACCGACAATGGGTCAAATGGGGGTGAAAATGGGTCACTGTTTCAACTACTTAGAATGCTTGAAGAATAGACTTAATGTATCTGAGGGCAAGAAGACTAAAATATAAGAGACCTTTTTGAACGATTTTGCTCTATGACCTCTATTCTCACCCCCAGACCCATTGTCACCCCCAATGGCGGTAGTTGAGACCATAGGATGGATGTCAACCGGAACGGATCATCCTGGAACAGGTTTCCAGAAGTACTAAAGTGCCCACAAACTCATTTTGAAGAAACACTGTCAATATGAGTATCAAAACTCTTGGAATTGTTTCGAAAACACGTTTTCCAAGTAGCTAAGTCCATAGGATGGATATGAACCGGAACGATCATCATGAAACAGGTTCACATGCGGCCTAAAGTGGCTACAAACTTATTTAGAAGAGACCATGGCAATATGGGTATCAAAATTCTTGAAATAGTTTCAAAAACATGTTTTCCAAGTAGTTGAGACCAAAGGATGGATATCAACCGGAATGGTCATCCTGGAACAAGTTCCCGTGGGGCATAAAGTGGCCACAAACTTATTTAGAAAAAAAAAACTTGGCAATATGGGTTTCAAAATTCTTGAATTTATTTCGGAAACAATGAATGATAATCAAAAGAAAATTTATATAAGAAATTAAGCTGTTTGTTTTCTTTTATTAACATCGTTACTAGCTGGCATCAGCAAGCAAAAGTGTAATCAACAACCATTCGAGCTTTAAATTCACAGAGGAAGTAGGGGAACCACCATATGTCACCTATTGTTGAACTCCCATAAGCAATACACGTGCTTTCAACAATAAGCGAAGGTTCCAAGAGGCCCAATATTGACCACAAACTCATTTAAAGAAACCATGGCAATATGGGTTTTAAAATTCTTGGAATTGTTTCGCAAACATGTTTTCCATGTAGTTGAGACCATATGATGGATGACAATCGGAACAGCCATCCTGGAACAGGCTCCCGTGGAGCCTAAAGTGGCCCCAAACTCATTTAGAAGAGACCCTGACATCGATTTTTTGGAATGGTTTTGGAAATATGTTTCTCCAAAAAGGTGGGACCGATGCTGGGTCATTAGGCCGAATGGTTATTAGGTCGAATGACAAATCAAGAGTGAATAGTGAAAAGTAAAAAGTGGAAAGAGAAAAGTGAAAAGTGAAATGAAAGAAATGAGAAGTGAGAAGTGAAAAGTGATAGTGAGATGTGAGAAGGAAGAAGTAAGAAGTGAAAAGTGAAGAGTGAGAAGTGTGATGCAAGAAGAGAAAATGGAGAAGTTTACAGAGAGAAGAAGAAAAAAGCTGGAAGGAAAATATAAAAAAGAAAATAGAACAAGATGAAAAAGAATGCAGCAAATACGAAATTGCGGATCTATTGCTTATTTACCACATTGTTCAGAATGCTCAGAACAGTGGGTGCGGTCGACCTCCAGGAACGTCAAATTTGAAACTATCCAGAGGCAACGACCGTTGTCGCTCGCAGAAAACTGGATAAGTATCGACATTTTTGAAATTGTTCCGTAAGCATGCTTTTATAATCTGATGGGCTTTCAAGGTTTGCCATCGAAAGCAAATCAGTAAAAGTTATTAAAAATAGTCGGGCAGGTAGATTTTACCTCTTTTACTCGATATCTTTAATATCGAATAAGGACGAGCCCACATTGAGCTAAATAACACTAGTGGTTACAGAATATCGAATCTAGAAAATTTAGGTTCGGAAAGGAAATTTGTTTCGTTTTTGTGGGAAAACATATGATTGCCGTATTACTTGTGGAAACAAGTTTCTGATACGATTCATTGAATTTTTAAAATCTATGTTGCCAGGTTGCGCAGGATTACCAATCCGCAGATGCCAAGTTCGATTATCGATCTAAGATGCTTTGGAGTGGGAAACTCTCTGGGCATAGTGTATCCTTTGTGCTCACCACACAAGACACATCGTTATGCAATTGATCGACATAGAAAAGCTTTCAATTGATTTACTGTGGATATACTAAGACTAAGAGAATTTTTGAAAAGCAGGTCAAGTTATAGTTGTCTTGTAAAGTTATTACCAGCGATTCTTCTAAATGAGGGGCCCATTGGGCCGCACGGAAACCTGTTTTGGAATAACCGGTCCGTTGTCAAACCATCCTTTGGTCTAATTACTCATCAGATCATGCTTCCGAAACAATTTTATGTATTTTGATACCCATATTGCCAGAGTTTTTCTAAAAGAGTTTGTGGCCACTTCAGGCCCCACCGGAATAACCGTGCCGGATCAAATCATAAGATGGTCCTGTAACATAGGTAAGTTATATTCTTTTAATTTTCAACGAAATTCAGCAGTCATGACACAAGAAACCTTTATTTGGTTTATTTAAATAACTGAAATTGCAATGTGCGTTGTGCACTGGAACAGTCAATTTTATGTTTTAATTCATTCTAAAGTATTTTCTCTCCGTCCAGAAAGTTAAGGAACCTTTGAAATTCAAACACCGCCGGCGGCGACGTGTGTCTGAATTTTGACCGGTTGGTGCGGCGTATTCGGCGTCACGCCGAAGGCCATTTTAGCCGGCGGCGGCGTGAATCGGCGTGGCCTTTTTTATTACGTAAGCTCAAGTTTTTTTTTTTGCATTTTTTTTTTTTGGGATGTTTTCAAGAATCTTTTGAATTTCTTCGGACAAATCTGAGAGGAAGTTTCCTAGATAATATTTATTTGGAAATTATTTTAGGATTTTCCACGGGAGCTACTTTGAAGTTTCGAGATTTTTTTTAAATTTCATTGGAAAATTCGTCGGAATTTACATAAGAGACTCTTCAGGATTTTCACAAGAAATTCTTTCGAATTTCTATAAGGAAAAAGTTGAGTTGCTGTTGTATATTCTTTGCAACAGAAAATTCCTTATAATTGCATTGTATTCAGCGCTGTAGCATACGGTTGGACGGTTTGGCCCCGCTAAGGGCGCCAGCCTTCAGGGGGCGCCAAAATCAAGAAACATCGTATGGGAAATCGAACAATTCTCGCTTAACTTTTCAAAAGGACCTAAGTAACATTTTTTTCTTGAATTAATTTGAATAGTGCAATCAACAGAAAAACATGAAAGCTTTTGATTGCAATACTCAAATTAATTCATGAAAAAAATGTTACTTAGGTCCTTTTAAAAAGTTAAGCGAGAATTGTACTAGTTAAGGGGCCAAAAAATTTGAAATCGATTATAAAGTCCTAAGATCTATAGGAGAAATATTTTGAGTAATGAGAGCAAACAAAAATATTTCACATCAACATGTCATATGGATAGAACTTTGAATTTTTTACATCTATTCTGGTTTCTCGGGGACTTCCGGAAGCGGTTACAAGGGGCCTGTTTGATTAAAAAAATCCTAAAGTATCATCTTCAAATTGTTATTTGAGTGTAATACCTGCACTGCGTAATCGGATGAGTTTCATTTTGCCACTATCGCCCAGGGACCTCCGGAACCGTAATATAATTCAATAGTGAGGACAATTTACTTTCAATTTAAATTATTTGAAATTACTTTTCTCAGTACATTCCTTCAGGGGCTAAAACCTAACGATAAGCCGGTTAACCAATTTCTGAAGAACCATTTTGCTATAATAAGAAATTAGTATGGGCGGTATAGGTTTTGTGTAGATTCAAGATTATTATTATTGTCTCTAATACAGAGACTTGCAGTCCTAAACAGGCTCATCTTCAATAAGAAACAAAATTTCTTGTTTTGTGCAGAAAATGTTCATGTGATCCAAAAAAAGATCATTTCGGCCGCAAAATAAGACTTTTCGGATCCCAGCAAACCAGAAACTTGTTCTAGCACAGTGATGGGAAATCAAAGCAAAACCATGGAATGTTATGTAGGGTAACAGTTCCGATAGTCGTGGGTGTTCCTGTAGTTGCGGTAGTACGGTTTGCAGGGAATTTAGAAATTAAACGCAGTAACCCACATCACCGATCAATAAGTCGACCTGTCATAACACAATGGAAACAAAAATAACATTCAAATATCATTTAAACTGGTAAAGTATCTTTAAATTACTTATTTTTTTCTTTCCCTTGCACCAATAGTTGCGGTAGTGTTCCAATAGTTGCGAATCCCGTATAAATTCTATGGGATTCGCAACTATAGGAACGCGAATAACAAAATACCGCAACTATTGGAAGACTGTACCAAGGAGGATTGATTTTAGGTAACAATAAAGGATTTTGATGAAACTATGGCACGCTTCGGATAAAGTAGAGAGAATGAGCTTTCGGATGCACTCTCAAGGTAAGGGAAATGAAGTATGGATTATGTGTTATAGAGAAATTAGTGTTGGAACGTGCTTAGTTCCTCCACTATTGGATCTTTTGCCCTAATAGAATTTGACTTTTTCATTGGAAACTATAATGGGCCAAACACAATTGGTACGTTTGCGTGCGTTTTGACACGCGCACGTGACGTGCGCACGCAAACGTACCAATTGTGTTTGGCCCATAAGAGTTGAAAAACTTACAATTGTTGGTTGTTGGTTGGCATAGTTGGAGAAGAACGTCCTTTATGTCGTCAGTGTTTAGTACGGATTTTTCCTAAAATCTATCAGATATTGGTCCAAAGTTGTATTTTTCCCTAGTCCTGTTGTTTCTGAAAGCGACTCCGACCACCAACCCACTCACTTTAAAATTATATTTTATTGACTCAACAATTTTTGCCAACAACAATTGCCTCGTTTTAAAACATGATTACTTTCTGGTCCAAATTCAGGTCACTTGATTTTGATTTTCTTCCTTTTTCCTACAGATTTGCGAACGTGTAGTTCCCCAAGCTTGTTGACCTTGAATATTTACCTTTGAGGGTGGATAGCGAAACGCTTTGTCAAATTATTCGTCTCAATGCCCTTCTTACGGAGCCATGTGTCCAAAACTCAAATTTCCATATGACTTTCAATTTGAGATACATCGGAAACAAAAAATTTTCAACAGAAAAACAAATTTTGATTTGAAACCTAACATACGAATACGTCGAATGCAGGGTAAAACAAACCAATACCTTCATGAGTTTCTGAGTAGCAACACTTTGAAAGTGGATAACTTATTTTCGATACAGTCCTTAGAATTTTTCTTGATATTAGTCTCAACAAACAAATTAAGCTGAATTTGCTAGTTTTTTGGCTCAAGATTTTTTACTAAATAGTTAAACGCTTTACCAGCTTCCAATGTTTCTTGGGGTAGGTTCGATGGCGATTTGGGCCACTAACAGAGTTGGATTTTTTTATGTAACTAAGTCCAGTAATATTCCTTCAAATCATCGACCGGCTTTGATTTTTTCTTGATCCGAATAGGGCCGATGGTGATCTTGGCCAAAGGGCTTTTCGTGATCCAACTAGCTCCGACAACAATAAAGATTAAAAAAAAAAGCTTCTAGTTCAAGTGCGTTGGTTCACGAAAAATACATTTTCCTTTTGATTTACATACGTTTATTCTATCATTCGGAAATTGATTAAAATTTTAAGAGTTTTTTAGGAATCTTATGGATATTTGGCAATTCATACTGCTTTGACCATATGCGTACAGAGTACATAGGGCTTTCAGAAATAATTGAAGAATTATTTATAAAGTGATCATTTTTTATTTAACCCCCCGTCACTCTTCTCAAATCTTTCAGCATTGCTCTGCTAAGGTCGCAGCATATTTTATGAATAGTCATAACATGCCACGAAATTTCCAACATCCTCCTAGTTTTCTGCAATCTACAATTCCAAAAAATCCAAATTGTTATCCAAATGTAAAATATTGTACATTGTACAATATTGTCCTTAGTACAAAAGGGGCGCCCAATGAATGTTTTCAGCATTGTAGGAGATTACAACTGGTAGAAGAGATGTTTCAACGTTTGCTTTCTTATTATAGAATAATGAAGACGGTTAGTTTGGCATACTCAAAAATAAAACAACAAAAAATTATGAATGTCCGCGGGAATTTTCAGAAATTCTCCGAAATTCCCACGGATTTTTTTTAGAATCTCCACGGAAGATTGTTCAGAATGTAGATTTTAGCAAAAAAAATCTTTGGATATCAACGGAAAATTGCTCGGAATTTTTAAAAAAAAATCTTTGGATTTCTACAGGAAATTCTTCGTACTTATATTTATTAAACGGTTACTCAGTCTTACAATTATTTCAACGAGTTTGTTATTTACCCGACGTTTCGACACGGGGATTGAGTCTTTTTCAAGGGGAAATATTATTGTTGTTTGTTGCGTATGTGTAGTCTAACTTGCACCGTCTGTTTGTCTAATTGTCCGTACATGACTTCGGAAGCAGTGTTATCAATTTTCATTTATTCTAGTGTGACTAAACATACAACGACAAACAACAAAAATATTTTCCCTTTGAAAAAGACACAATCCCCATGTCGAAACGTCGGGTGAATAATAAACTCGTTGTAATAATTGTAAGACTGAGTAGCTGTTCAATAAATATAATTAAAAAGTACAGTCGATCCATAATCAGGAAAAATGTTCGTATTGTCCATAAGAAATACTTGGGTGTGGGGGTCCCGTAGCGTAGTTGGCTACACGTTCGCCCAACAAGCGGATGGTCGTGGGTTTCGAGTCCCAGCCCCTTCACCAAACCCTCGCCGGATCCGCAGCCCATACGGTAGAGTTTTGGGGTACGCGACTTACCGTCACAGTCTGTCGCGCCTTACCGTCACTGATGACGACTGACAACTTGTTCTTCTCGGAGGCATTCCTCCAACGTTACCCGGATAAATGGCAACCGAACAATGCAACGATCATTGGATAGACGACATGGACAAACGGACACAATAGACTCACGATGAGATGGACAGGCAACGGCAACAACAATGATAATGGAAAATCTAAAAATAGATTCTGTGTGGATTCTGGCAGCAGAATGCCACAGTAGATTAGATCTCGGCACAGTAGCGGTTAAGTAACACAGAGTGCCTACCAAATAAAGAAAGGAATAAAAAAAAATACTTGGGAGATTCCATTGATCGAAAGCTACATACAGCCTCACTGGCCGAAAAAGCCGTTTTTTTCTAACAGGTCGTTTGGTTGAATAGGTTATCAATCCGAAAATGTCGTTTGGCTGAAATGATTGTTTGCAGAAGGAACCATTTGGCCCAAAATGTAATTTAGCCTAATTACATTTACTCTCTACTTTTTAAGTTGATACTGGCCTTTAAGCCAAAAGTCATCTAGCCAAATTCCATTGAGCCGATTTTAACGTCCTTCCGAAACTGTTATCACTGTGTTATAACTGTGCAAAAGTGTAATTTGGCTGATAGCAATAACAGCCGAAAGTAACATTCGGCCAAACAGGTAATATCGCAGAAAATGCATGTTTGGCTAATTTGCAGAAAGGACATTTTCGGTCCTAATGGTTCTTTCTGACAAACGGCATTTTCGAGCAAATGATCTATTCGTTCAAACGACATTTTCGGCGAAACGGCATTTTCAACCAAATAACCTGTTAGGGCATACAACCTTTTCGGTCAAATTGCCAGTTCGGCGGAATGTCCTTTCGGCTGTATGTCGCTGTCGGCCAAACTACATTTTCGGGTAAACCATTTTTGACCTCATAACAGTTTCGGATAAACGTTGAAATCGGCTTAATAGAACTTGGCTAAATGGCTTTTGACTTAAAGGCCAGTATCGATTTAAAAAGCAAGAGGTTATGGACTATCAAATATAACGTCCACTACTTTTTGAGATTTCTAGAGCCCCACTCCCCCCTCTGTAACGCTTTTTTGTATACCTAGTATATGTACTGTCACAAAATATTAGACCCCCTCACCCACTAAAACCTGTGACGTCATTATTGAATGACCCCACGTAATTTTGTTCAAGGGTCATTTGACAATAAGGCCATTTCGCCAAACAAGTGGACATTTTTGACCATATAACCCGTTTAGTAATGACATTTGGACCAGGCGATCTGTTTTCACTAATGGATTTATCGGCCAAATTACCAGTACAGATGTATTTCACTTTCGGCCAATGGAATTTCTCAGCAATTTCTAATGAACGTGATGAAGAATTTTCTGTAGAAATCTAAAGAAAATCCAAAATAAACTTCGAACAATTTTTTTTTTAAACCCAAAGAAGTTTTTGTTGAAAT
Source organism: Armigeres subalbatus (assembly GCF_024139115.2). NCBI lineage: Eukaryota > Metazoa > Arthropoda > Insecta > Diptera > Culicidae > Armigeres > Armigeres subalbatus. The sequence continues at coordinate 165,792 of NW_026942610.1, forward strand.
ATACGTTTTGAACTATCTTTCACGGAAATTCTGAGAAGTTTTCCGTGGGAATTCAGGAAAATTGTTCATAAAAGTTCCAGAAAGTTTCCCGTGAAAACTTCTTGGAGTCTCCTGCGGGTATTCCAAAGAATTTTTATGTTTTGTCGTTGGCTATGCCAAACTAGCCATCTTTAAATTAATGATTTTTTGTGTGTTACTTCTACGTGAAGTTGAACGATGTACAATGATCTGGAAATGCTAATATCATCTTCCAAACTTAGACGTACATGTTCAAGATAGAATTAGAGGCGAAAGTATAGAATTGATAGTTCCGTTAGGATACGGCAGGCATGAAGAATGTTTTTATAGAAGTCGATTTGAAAGCGAGCGGAGGGCAATATTTGTGATGGCACATATCACACGACCTTCCTTCTGCCAAGCTCCCGTATGAAGGGGGAGGGAAGAATATCAGTGTGGAAGCTGATATATCTCCACTGGCCAGTGGAGATATATCAGCTTCCACACTGATATTCTGGCCAGTGGAGATATATCAGCTTCCACACTGATATTCTTCCCTCCCCCTTCATACGGGAGCTTGGCAGAAGGAAGGTCGTGTGATATGTGCCATCACAAATATTGCCCTCCGCTCGCTTTCAAATCGACTTCTATAAAAAAACATTCTTCATGCCTGCCGTATCCTAACGGAACTATCAATTCTATACTTTCGCCTCTAATTCTTTTTTGAACATGTAGGGACACGGCAGGTATTTTCGTCTGTTCGTCATAGTCTCGAAAACCAATAAAAGAGACGCTTTTTTGTAAAACTCATACGTACCAAATCGTAAGCTCAGGAGAAACGTGCTGCTATAGTGGAGTTCTAGCAAATGTACGTTGCTTTCGTTGGTTTTAGCCCCTATGACGATGGACGGAAATACCTGCCGTGTCCCTACGTCTAAGTTTGGAAGATGATATTAGCATTTCCATATCATAGCCATCTTTATTAATCTATACTGAGGAAACCAACAATAAAACATCATTTCTACCAGTCGCAATCTCCTACAATAATGAAGAACTTTTTGTGTAAATTTCAAAGAATACTCAACAGAAACTTTACAGGAACTTTCCATGGATATTCCGAATCCCATGTAACATTTTGAATTCTATTTGGATTTATTCAAGTTTTATTGCAGTTTTATCAAGGATTCGCATAAACTGTAGAGTTTTATCATAGTTTTCATCTAGTCCAAGTTACCTGAAAGCTAATTGAAACCAAATAGTTTTGAGAAAGTTTTATGGTACTCTTCATTAAGAAAGAACAATCTTGAAAATGCCCTTATAAAACGTCCTTAAAACTATGTGGTTTTGATTGGGAGAAAATGCTCTTGTTGAAGAATATATCAAAACAAACAAAACATAATGTCAAATGGACGCAAACAAGTGTATAAATTAAAAACAAGTGGATCAAAGGCAAAAATAATGTAAATTTATCCCATACTAGTCGACCCAGCAGACGTTGTCCTGCATAGTAGGCGTAAATGTCTATGCGAAATTCCTATACGAATCCTAATTTTAGTATTTCACGATTTGCTCAACCTTATTCGTAATTTTCGCATGAGGAAATATCATATAAACCTGTCGGAAACGATAATAAACATATCTGCTGAAGATATGAAAAAATCCATCCAGCCGTTTTCGAGTTATGCGGATACGAACACAGACCATTTCATTTTTATATATAAGATACGGAAACTCCATTTGCGCAAGCATCTGTTTTTCTTCTATCGGATCATCAGCTGCAGTTTTCTTTCTATCGGATCAAATTTACCACCAGCTGTCTTGATCTTCCAATACCAGGCAGATTTCATATCCTCCCATTTATCATACGACCGATCAATTTTCCTCAAAATACATTTTCTCGATTTTTTGGGCATTCGTAATCATAACCAACTGGGTACAATACACAGGCGAATTTCTCCAGTTTTCAACGGACGGTTGAGCTACGCAACAAATACTGGCAACTTAGGTATTTATAAGATAGATTTTTGAAATCTTTAACATATTGTTGCAAAATCGCGTCCAAAGATCATTATCGTATTTTGAAGCTGGTTTATTCTTAATAAAGAAGTATTAACTATTTACTTTTTGACTAAAAATAACCCTGTAGATAATAGAGCTTAACTAATAGGTAAACAAATAAGTTATATGAATTTCTTTTTCAGTTTAATTGCATGTTATTATATGACAATATTCGCAAAATGAATGATCCAATATGTGTCGTTTTTTTATTGCAATCATACGTGCCCACTACTGAAAACCATCACAAACATGGAAATCAAAACATTTTACGCTCCAATTCTTTGTTCTCGATTGTTATTGATATAGATAGATAGATATTATGAACCCGTGGAGCAGTAACCCTATTGAGTTTTAATTAAATTCAGCATTTTGTGCAGATATTCAGTTTAGTAAATATTTAACGACGAACCCTTGCAAATGAACGACTTGTTTTCAATGGATATGTAAACAACATGTTATAATGAAAGCACCAAACTTATAACGCTCTTCAATAAAACTTTTTAGTTTTGACCAGTACTAGTTAGTTTTATTCAAGACAAACTAAGCTTCGTCAAGATTGCGATAAATCTAGTTCAATTTATCATGCTCCTGCATAAACCTAACAGGTTTTGTATGAGATAAAGTGGTTTTAATCCAACCTTATGATGGTTTTCGATAAAACTATTGAAATCATGGCGGATTATCGTCTGCGTCAAATTTCTTGATGGAAGCCATTTCTATATGAACGCTGAAAACCTTGCTGAAAACTATTTGTTTTCATTTTACATGTATGAGTCATTTAATAGATTGGGGCATAAAACAAATATTGTTACATCTGCGAAATAAAAAGTAGAGCAAAATTTATGTTTTTGGGTATGTACAATTTTTTAAATAAAAATAGTTTTTCAAAATAATACTTTATCTGGCAATATAAATAAGGCGCATTCAATATTTGTTACATTTATTCGGAAAACCATCGACAAAGTGGTTGTGGCATGTGGAATTACACGATCACAATGCAATTAAGTTTAAATTTTTCAACGTATCCATAATAATGTTCATCATTATGAGATACTGTTCGATTTGGTTCAGACAAAATTCAATATAAACAAGTATAAACATCAGCGCATCTAGATAACGAAAACACATGCTGTCAAATTCCTTAGTAATCCTAACAGGGTTTTATGCTGATCTTTCAAGCCATCATAAGCTCACTTTGATAAAACTAACAAGTTTTAAGCGAACCTTGAAAAATGGTCTTGAACACCATCTCAAGAGTGGGCCCCTTTCGTCTTATAGTGGTTTTATGGCTGTCCTGGAGCAAGCTTGTAGGACAATTGGCTTTAAATGTGGTTTTAAGGCACAAGTCTAGAAGTGTGCTTCAAGTGCATCATAAAATTAATTTTGCTACTTGGGATATTTTCCTATAGAAATTTGGAACTTGTTTTCGTGAAAATTCTGAAGAGATTCGCATGTAGGATCCGAAATATTTTCCGCTGAAATTCCAAACGATTTTCCTTGAGAATTCCAAATTTTATAATGTCTTGAAAATGGTCAACATGACCAATTCAGCTGAACGACATTTTCGGCCGAATGTCCTTTGCCAAACGACCATTTCGGCCAATTGAGCTATTCGACCACCCGTTTTTTTTTCAGCCAAAGGAACTGTTCGACCAAATGACTTCCAGCCTTGTGGCCTTCGGTCAAATGGCTTTCTGCCGAACGATTCTTTTCCGTTCAAAATTCTATTTCAACGAGAAATTCTTTAGATTTCAATGGGAAACTCTTCGCAATTTCCACTCGAAGTTTTTCTTAGTTTTCACTAGAGCTTTTCGAAAATACAACGAAAAATGGTATTTAAGTTTATTTTAAATTTCGATCGGCGTGGATAATTATAGATCAGCGGCGTGAAAAATTTTAAACGGCGGCGCGCCGATACAAAAATGTCGTCGGCGGTGGCGCGCTAAAAACTGTCAGCGGCGGCGACGTGGCGCGGCTGCGCACACCTCTAATCCAGATCCAAGTTTGAAAAAGTTTAATACGACTACTATAATGAAACCTACAATCCAAAAATATGAACACAAGAGCACATAGAAATGTAATCATATCGAATTTGAGAATCCATATCGGCACCTACCTACAACAAATTCCTCTATCAAGCCCCCAAAATGTCGTAAATATCTATCATCGAGAGAACACAGCCATAAATCAAGCAGCTCATTAAAATCGTAGCACTGTTAGCAGAGTAGTAAAATTTCTATTTTTCAAAACCGTACCAGCGGGGCACCCCGAATCCGGTGTCGCCGTTTTCGGTATGGCACACTGCGTCTCCAGCCCCCCGGGCAACGGAACTCCAGATCATCGCGGGCGCGCGCAGTCTCTTCACATTCTTTCTGTCTTTCTCGCATCGCGGCCCATCCGTATCATATTCGTTATGATAGTTTAACGACAACGGAGACGGAAACGAAATCAAACAAAATGCCCCTCTCTAGGTTTGAGGCGTTTGACCCTGTAAAATTTTGGTATAATGCCGGTGTAACGGTCAAATGGCATAAGAGCGGATTTTACGAGTTCAATGGATTGGAATGTGAAAAATGATGACACCAATACAAAGTGTAAACAGCATTCGAAATATTGGATTACAAAACTCCAGTAAAGGTCATTTTGATTAATCGAAGAATATTCAAACTACGACAGAGCTATTGATGCATTCTAAATTTATGTTCGCTGGTGTCCAATAAAAGTTCATAATGCAAAACATTACATTTACCTTTTATTTAAGCTGCTTTATACCAAATGACTTTATGCCTCAACGGTTCAATCGTTCAATTGCAATCAGCTCCATTTCTTCTCCATCCGCCCATCCATCGGGCCTGACAGCTAAGGCTTGGAAGCGCAAACGCAACCCAGACTCGCATCATCCTCGAACCGTACCTGCACACTATATTATTCAATCATTAATCGATTAAATTGACATTTGTATGCAAATTCGGACCATCTATATTCTGGGAATTCCGCCCGCCGCGTCAGGAATGGACGAGCTGGAGCACCAGGAGTTGAATATGATGTGTGGTTTCGCCGTGAGGACCCAAGCGTAGCGCGAGTTCGAATAACGATGATTGGAGGTAGGAGTTGAAGATTTTGCTTTATTGTGGTTTGATTTTTTTCGCATTGTCGTCTGATTCGAGTTAACATTTTGAAGAAAACAGTCGCCAATCAAATATTCCAATGACCGGGACAAACTTCACCATCCCAAGCATCGGAAACGAAACGTTAGAGAGTATGACCTCCCATCGTTTGGGTCTTGTGGATCTTTGTTGTTTATTTCAGGCATAAACGATTTTCACTGTTGATTAACTATTAGGTTTTCAGCTAACTCGATAGAAAAACGAAGATAAATAATGAATTCACTCTCCAATAATGACGGTTAAAGCTCCCCAGTTAACCAAGAATTGAAATCTCTGTTAATTTGCCAAAAAAAACTGCTAACTTCGGCTTAATTTCATGCTTGTAGCAATCCTTTACCTTTGCTCGCAAGACTAAATGGATACCCTATACCATTCTTAAATAATTCTAATTTCTTTGAGGTTCTATACCACATCTCTAAATTCTTATAATTATTAAAAGTAAAGGTATGATTAAATAATTCCGGTGAAAAATTCATCAAAAGCTGTTTCATGATAAGCACAGGCTTGAATTCGATTAGTATTTTAATGAAAGTTTTTTGTTTGACAACTTTTCCTGTGAAAATTGAGTTTCATATAATTACAGTGGACAAAAATATACTCAACCTTCTACAGGGAAATGCGGCACTCTTAACTAATCCATTCGTCCAATTATAGTCATCACACACCTGTTCATCTAACCTTGTTTCTACTCTGCTGCTCCGTAGTTCATAAGATATTCAAAGACAAATGACACCACACATTTCTTGAGAAGACCGAGGAATTGCTGCATATTTCACAATTTGCGAGAGGAAACATAAAATTTGACTGCTGCACAAAATATCGTAAAGTCCCATCCGATCGAACCAGCCAGCCAATGTGATCGTCAGCCAAATTCTTTTTTACAGTTAAACTAATGATGTTGTGATTTTTGCGCTCCGGATTTTATGTGTCATAACACGATATTTATTCGTTCTGTGGGGGGTCTGGGCAGTTGCCAATCAACACCGAGAGAGCGTCATCCGCCTAATACATTGTCTAGTCCCGGACATACCGTTTCCGCTCGTACCTGCTGTTCTCAATCAGTGACAAACGGATTCTCGCATATTTCATGTTTCCCACCGAAAAAAAAAACACAGCCAAACAGGAAGTCCACTCTTAGAACTTGTTACTCGAGGGGACCAACCTGCTGGCAACCCGGTAATTTTGGGTCATACCGACCGATGCAAAAAAAAAAACAAGACGGAGGGACCCCAGGAAAGAGAAATATTCCGCTCGTTCCCTCCCGCAGGGCAGAAGCCTATAATTTAATCCCCGAAATTTTTGGTCCGGTAGACACGACATGCCACCGTGTCGTCGTTGGTCAATCGTCATCATCGGCGTCGCCGCTCGCCGTTTCTTATATGTATAATCATAAAGCGGGTTACATTGTTTCGTTGCTTTAGTTTGGTGGTTGGTTACCTTTGGCATAGGAAACATCACATCGGAATGAAGAGTTCAAGATCTTGCTATCATCGAAGTGCAGCAGTGTGCGATGCAACGCTGCATTTCTTATAAACATAGTCGTACTTAGTGAGGGATGAGGATTCAATTAAAAGATTTTGAATTTCTTGTAAAAAAAAGGTTGATTAAAATTGATGACATGGTAAATGCTGGTATTGGTATTTCGCGTACCTGAAGGAATAAAATAGTACCAATCTAGGGGTCCTTAGCCTCTTACTCAGCAACTCTTAGGGGCGGCTGATTATCGTTCGAGTGTCAGCGAGCCGGAAATTTAGGTGGAATGGTACTACGGAAATTTAGGGGGCCCTGCAAGCCAGCTTTGACCGATTCAATACGGATGGGTCATATATGACCCAAGACGAAAATCAGCTATCAAAATTCATTTTAAAAGATAGAGCCTGGTTTTCTTCAGCAAAAATGTTTGAAACTGACCTTGCCATCCAGCAAAAATATTGAACACGACATAATATGGGCACTAGCACGATCTAGAGCATCCAAACTATCATTGAGTTGCGATTTTGGACATCCAAGACACTGAAAACTGTCCAATCGATCAATATGAAGATCTGCGATACCTCTTGTCGATACCTGCTCTTTGTATTAGTCCCTCCAAAACGATGTTGAATAGCAGACATGAAAGACCATCACCTTGTCGTAACCCTCTGCGAAATTCGGAGGGACTCGAGAATGCCCTTGAAACTCGAACTACGCACATCACCCGATCCATCGTCGCCTTGATCAATCGTATTAGTTTTTCCGGAAATCCGTTTTCGTACATTAGCTGCCGTAGCTGGTCCCGATCGATTGTATCATATGTGGCTTTGAAGTCGATAAATAGATGATGTGTGGGCACGTTGTATTCGTGGCATCTCTGCAATACCTGACGTACGGTGAACACCTGATCTGTGTGATAGAGCGTTCACCCATAAATCCTGCCTGGTACTACCCCACGAACTCTCTTGCGATAGGTGTTAGTTGGCGGCATAAAATTTGAGGGAGTACCTTGTAGGCGGCGTTCAGCAATGTGATTGCGCGGTAATTACTACAATCCAGCTTATCGCCCTTTTTGTAGGTGAGACACACGACTCCTTCCATCCACTCGAGAGGCAGAACCTCATCCTCTCAAACCTTGGTAATTACCTAGTGCAGCGCTCTAGCCAGTGCCTCACCACTGTAGTTAAACAGCTCTCTTGGTAGTTGGTTAACTCCAGGGGCTTTGTTGTTTTTTCCAGCCGGCTAATCTCCTCCTGGATTACCTGGAGATATGTATGTATGTCCTGCGCGCGTACTCCCAGGTTCATTTCCATACAGCCACCGTTATCCGTCACATCGCCATTCAGGTGCTCTTTGTAGTGGTGCCGCCACCTTTGAATCACCTCACGCTTGTTCGTAAGAAGGTTCCCGTTTATGTCCTTACTCATATCGGCTGTGGCACGTGGCCCTTACGTGAACGGTTTAACTTACGTTATTAGCGCGATACAGTTGCTCCATCTCTTCACGTTCTCGCTCTTCCTGCTGGCCCTTCTTCCTCCGAAAAATCGAGTTTTGTCTGTGCTTTGAGCTACCATTCCGCGGGAGGCTGCAAAGTTTATGCATCGTTGGCCGCTGTCGTTCGATACGGTATGCAGACTATCCGGTGCGATGACCGGTCTATACATTTTCTCCCTTCCTACCTGAGCGTTCATGTCACCGATGACGATTTTGGCTTCCTGCAGTGGGCATCCATCGTATGTCTGTTCCCGCTGTGCATAGAACGCATCTTTCTCGTTGTCGGGTCTCCCTTCGTGTGTGCTGTGCACGTTGATGATGCTATAGTTGAAGAAACGGCCTTTTATCTGCAGCTTGCACATCCTTGCGTTGATTGGCTGCCACCAGTGTTGTCCTACACTCAGTGCAAAAAAAAATCTGCTCTTTGATTTTACTCAATATAAACGATTTTATAGTCTTAACTAAGTAAGTTCAACTAATAGAAGGATATTTGAATTTTCTAAATGTCATGGCAAACTGTCAAAAAAATGCACGCCAGAGCCACAGGAGCACGCGAGTTAAAGATTCCGGGACACTGTACGGCTCTTGCTACCGTTTTTCACTGAGTATTTTCAGCTTCTTTAAAAGATTTTCACAGTGGTTTGCACTTCAGTTCACCTAAATTCTAAACGGCTACGGCAACTGGGTGGCGGACGGGTCTAGGTCGGCGGCAATCTGCACAACGGGAAGGTACCCCGTTCAAGAGGTTGTACACTCCTCCGCGGAGGGTGTCGCGATAGCCAAGATCAACGGGGTGTTCTATTGTAGCTGCTACGCCCCACCAAGGTGGTCAATGGAACAGTTCAACCAGATGATCGACAGGCTATCGGCCGACCTAGTAGGTCGGAGCCCTTTCGTTATAGCGGGAGACTTTAATGCTTGGGCAGTGGAATGGGGCAGCAGCTGCACCAATCAGAGGGGACAAGCGTTACTCGAGGCACTTGCAAAACTCGACGCAGTGCTTGTCAATGACGGAGCCAGTAGCACATTCCGTAGGAATGGGGTCGAGTCATGGATAGATGTAACGTTTGTCAGCCCCAGTCTGGTCTCGGACCTGGACTGGAGGGTAGACGAGGGCTACACCCATAGTGATCACCTAGCAATTCGCTTCAAGATCAACTATGGTGTGCAGCGTCCGAGGGCGGGTGATCCTTGTCAGGTCCGTGGGTGGAAGACGAATCACTTCGACAGCGAAGTTTTCACCGCGGCCCTGGGACTGGAGGCCAACACCGACAGTCTAAGCGGGGATGCGCTGATAGCTGTCCTATCACGCGCGTGCGACGCTACTATGCCGAGGAAAGCCCTGCCAAGAAATGGCAGACGCCCGGTATACTGGTGGAGTGCCGAAATTGCAGCCCTACGATCAGCCTGCCTCAAGGCTAGACGTAGGACGCAACAAGCCCGCACTGAGGAGGAAAGAGCGGTCCGCCGAGAAGTGTTTCAGCTGCGAGACTGGCCCTTAACAAGGCCATCAAGAGCAGCAAGAGAGCGTGCTTCGACAACCTGTGCGAGGGTGCCAATGCGAATCCGTGGGTGACGCCTATAGGATCGTGATGGCCAAGACCAAAGGGGGCTCTTCACCCCCCGAACGGTCACCGGACCGGTTGGCGAGGATTATCGAAGTACTCTTCCCGTCCCGAGCCACAAGTCCCTGGCCTCCTCCCGCGCTGCAAGGCGCTGGGAGTGTGGCCGAAATGGTGGCTCCGGTGACGAACGAAGAGTTACTCGCAGTGGCTAACACCCTTGCGATGAACAAAGCTCCAGGCCCCGATGGAGTTCCAAACAGTGCACTTAAGGCAGCGATCATAGCGAACCCGAACATGTTCTGGCTAGCTATGCAGAGATGCCTGGATGAGTGTTGTTCCCCTGAGAGATGCATATGGCATAAGTTGGTCCTGCTCCCGACGGCCGGGAAGCCTCCGGGTGACCCATCGGCGTACAGACCAATTTGCCTGATCGACACGACGGGTAAACTGCTCGAGAGGATCATCCTCAACAGGCTCACCCCGTATGCAGAGGGTACGGATGGCCTGTCGAGTAACCAGTTTGGTTTTCGGAAGGGTAAGTCCACGGTGGACGTTATCAATTCAGTCCTCAAGACTGCAGAGGTAGCGATCCAACGGAAAAGGCGAGGAATTCGATACTGTGCGTTGGTGACACTGGATGTGAAGAACGCATTCAACAGCGCAAGCTGGGATGCCATCGCGCTCTCGTTACACCGGCTTAGCCTGCCGGTGGGACTGTACCGGATCTTGGAATGCTACTTCCAGAACCGTGTGCTGCTATACGAGACCGATGCCGGTCAGAAAAGTGTTCCTATTACCGCAGGAGTCCCGCAAGGGTCAATCCTGGGCAGGGACGGGAATGGTTGACATTTCTTTTTACCATTCATTCTTCCATGCAAAAAATAAAAACAAAACCACGGCAGCCGCAGCAGCAGCCACGCCAAGCAGACGACAGTCAGCTCATGGTTTTTTCTATTTTTTCTCCCCACAATTAATGTTTTCGTACAATAATTTCACTACGTATTAATGTTTTTGGTGAGAAATATTCATTTCATTACTCCTTGCCAATTTTAGAGATGAGAACGAATAAATCAGTACCTACGGATAGCACTCCTTCTAAGCTTTGCGCCACAGGTAATTGAACTCGATTATGTGCTTTTTACGCTGCGCACGAGCCGAAACAAAAAATCTCATGCAAATGCTGACTACACGCCGGCACGACTCTAACGTATCAGCAAACAAACAGTTTGCCTCATCGGAAAAAAAATGTCACGATGTCGCGTACATTTTTTTTCGAAAACTGTTTCGGCTTGTTTGGTGCATGAAATTTGACTGGATAAAATGTAAACATTCGCATAATCAGAGTGTTTTAATGTACATTTCCCAACACTGATCCTGGGCCCGGTACTATGGAACCTGATGTATGACGGGGTTCTGAAGCTAAAGTTCCCTCCTGGTGTGAAGATCGTCGGCTTTGCTGACGATGTAACCCTAGAGGTCTATGGGGAGTCAATCCCCGAAGTAGAGTTAACCGCAGAACACGCGATCAGCACTGTGGCGGACTGGATGAGTGCGAGAGGCCTTGAGCTCGCTCAACATAAGACGGAGGTGGTTATCGTCAGCAACCGTAAGTCGGCACAACATGCAGTTGTACACGTGGGAGACGTCGCGATCACTTCAAAGCGGAGTCTGAAGATTCTTGGGGTCATCATAGACGACAAGCTTACCTTCGGTAGCCATGTCGAATATGCGTGCAAGAAGGCTTCGACTGCTGTGGCGGCATTATCGAGGATGATGTCCAACAGCTCCAAGCTGTGCGCCAGTAGACGTAGGCTACTGGCAGGCGTTGCCGCATCTATTCTTAGGTACGGCGGCCCGTCCTGGGCAAAAGCACTGGGGGTAACCAGTTACCTGCAGAAACTGGAGAGCACCTACCGCTTGATGTGTCTCAGGGTGATATCGGCCTACCGCACGGTATCGCGCGACGCATCCTGCGTGATAGCGAGTATGATGCCAGTCGGGCTGGTCATCCGGGAGGACGAGGAGTGTTTTGACCTACGTGGCACCAGAGGAGCCCGCGAGCGTACCAGGGTGACTTCGGTTGCCAGATGGCAGCGCGAGTGGGATAACTCCTCGAAAGGTAGGTGGACCCACCGGCTGATTCCTAACATATCAAGCTGGGTGGGGAGACCCCATGGGGAGGTTCACTTCCATCTGACACAATTCCTGTCAGGCCATGGCTGTTGGACACGCGGAGGTCCCCGTCTGCCCTGACTGCCCAGGTGTTGACGAAACTGCAGAGCACATACTGTTCGTATGTCCTCGTTTCGACGTCGAAAGAAGAGCAATGCTAGACGTTTGCGGCCGGGACACAACTCCGGATAATCTTATCCAAAGGATGTGTCAAGCGGTGGAGAAGTGGAACGCAGTCTCGACTGCAACCACTCAGATTGCCTGCAGCTTGCAGAGAATCTGGCGCGCCGAGCAACAATCGACAAGCATGACTAACGAAAGTGCCGAACGCGAAGAAGTGTGTGAATGGTCTGCCCATGCAGAGGTAATGGCGCAGCGGGTGGCAACCGAGATCGTCACCTCGAAGCATGGCAGAAGGGTGAATGAATAGGTGTATGTATGGACTGCACACGCCGCGCTGGGAGTAGCGCAGGAATGTTGGTTCCTACGACTACTGATACCCGCGGCGTGGCAGAGGAGTGTGGGGGAGCATCCAAGTCAGTCTCACATGGTACGAAAGGAATGAGTTGAGTCGTGTTGAGCTAGTCTCATATGGCATGAATGAGGTGAGTCAGACTCACATGGTATGTCAGAAGTGGGAACCTAAGCGAAGAGTCCCACAAGGGATGCCAGAGGGAGTGTTAGGTCGAATGACTCGAGTAGTATGTGTCAGCGCGAACTGAATGAAAGAGGTGAGCAGTCTCACATGGTACGATAAAGGTGGGCATAGAATTAGTCCCACACGGCATGAGAAGGGTGGGCACAAAAGTTAGTCCCGCACGGCATGAGAAGGGTGGGCACACAAGTCAGACCCATAGGAGCGTTAGCGTGTGTGCAAGCATGGAGTGTATGAGCATGAATCAAGGGTTTGGGTGGGCATACAAGTTAGACCCACATGGCATGAGAAGGGTGGGCACACAAGATAGACCCGCACGGCATGACAGAGGTGCAACAGAGTATGTAGGGTGTGTTTGAGGGTGCGATAGAGCGAGCACCCAAGTCAGTCTCGCACGGGACGGGTGCCTGTGTGAGCGAGAACGAGCGAGTACGTTTAGTACTGCCATCCCCCAGAAGTAGTACTGGGAGGTAGTTCCTGGGGGAAACGATGGTGGAGCCCAAGGGAGTTTAGTCGGTATTACCGGTATGGTCGAGTCCGACACTCCAGTACACTTCCGTGTGGTAGTTTGGCAACTACAATGCACGTGTACTGGGTTAGTGTGTAAATGCATTCTCCCTAGTAAAAAAAAAAAAAAAAAAATTCTACACGGCTATTGCTACCGATTTGATGATTTTTTTCTATCACTTTTATATTTCTGTAGAATTCACTTGGATTTTCACTCCGAATTATACGGTTACCGTCGCGAGGTCCCTATTCGGGCGCCAGTTAAAGATTCCGGGACGAAAAGTTCTTTTTAAAAAAGATACACTTGAGTTTACTGCTAGACTAAGACTAACTTTATTTGCCCTGCTCTGACTTAATTACAGTTCAACCTACGTGACCAAGAATGCCTTCTCAGCACCTCACGATCAAAGTCCCAATCGATCGTATTCGATAACTGCTGATGATGCTCGTTGCCGCTCCATGCCCGAGTGGCTTTCGCTTACGTTGACGACCGATGGAATTCGGCCAAGTCCGGTTGGTTACGGTTGTAACTCGCGCACTGAAAATACACTGGAGTGTTTTCACTGGAGTGTATTTTCAGCGCGCACGCACCTGTGGCTAAAAATACTTATATTTAACTATTTATTATCGATAATTGATAAAAAGTTTAGAAATAGGTAAACCAACCAATCACGTACATGCGTCACTAACACAGACATCAAAATCAAGCAACTTGCGGGTTTGCACAGCATCACGGAGACATTTTCAACGGGAACTCATCGCATTGGTAGTGGTCCTCGGTGTGTTGTTGCAGATCATTCAACCTCAACGAACCAGCATTTTATATGAAGAAAGGTTTGACTACAAAAATAGTACTGTTGCGATCCCGCGCTGCCAGTGGCGATGCTGAAAATTTATTACAAACTAGTCGACCCGGCAGACGTTATCCTGCATAGTAGGCGAGAATGTGCGTTCCGAACTGCCCATGCAAAGTTCGCTTAGAAATCACAATTTTAGTTTTTCACGGTTTGCTCAACTTTACTCGTAATTTTCGCATTAAGAAATATCATATAAACCCGTCGAAAACTATAACGAATGTTTCTGCTGAAGGAATGAAAAAATCTATCCAGCCGTTTTTGAGTTATGCGAACACAGACCATTTCATTTTTATATATAAGATTGTGGTTAGTTGTTGGAAAGGCGCATTGGGGAAAGAAAATTGGTTCTTCTGAGGACCAGTATTTTCTGAAAAGAAATGTTTAATTGCAAAAATGGACTGCTTCGGTGGCATCGGCGTTTGGCGTGGAAGCTTGGTTTCTGTAAGTGATTCCATCCATTCATATTTACGATTACCCGATCTTGCTCGTCTTATTTTGAGTTCTAACTGTCAATTTTCATGGCAGCGCCGCACTCTAGATCAGTTTCTGTGCAATCGCATTGGGTTTCTTTACAACCCGCCCTTAAATTGTTATTTGACAATTTTTCAACTTTTCCAGTGATATGTTCTATCTTTTTATGTATATAAACACAGCTGACCCCAAGACGAATCGATTAGTGAGGAAATCTCCCAAATCGGTCCATCCGTTCGCGAGTTACATTGCCTCAAAAGAAACGTAAACTCATTTTTATATATAGAGAAGACAAGAATCCGAATAGTTATTCTGATGACAGAAAACACCAATAATGATGATCTTAGTACATGCTTTCTTGTTACTTGAAGGATTCAGCATTTCTCTGGTTGAACTTCTTCTCGTTCCGATATCAGCAACCAACGCATCACTACACAAAATCTTCTTTCCGCAGTCGGGTCATCTTTGCCCTTTGAACGCTTCGGCTCTTCGCCGGTTCAGTTTTGTCTCCGAACTCTCTCTTTTGTGACCGAATTTAACGGCTCTGGTTTTCTTCCGGTTCCACTCGTCGGGATCTAGTGGAAGTTCCCGATCTTCAGGTAATTATGGCTAACTCACTCAACCTATAATTGTTTCATTTCAATTTTTCTCATTACAGAACACACCAATAAGAATTACCCCGCTTGTTCTTGTATCATTTTGTCATCATTCATTGAAATACCTCATATTAATGATACTCGTTGACAGATCCAGACAGAAAATGTAGCACAAGTCCCAAAGTGGTTAACTTATTTAATTTTCCTATTTTCGTTTACAGAGTATTCATCGGAGGCAGAAAACTTCTTATTACCCAATTTTTGTGACACTCGTGCGTTAATCTTAGAAATGGAATAATTTTACCTTGTTTCTTTATTTCTTTACAGAAGTTCATCTATCAAGTGTTTACCGAAACAGGGGAAATAGACTTCGGCATCCACCAGAACTAACCGAAGTTCACAGATTCCCATTGAAAACTTAAACAAACTGCTCTTATCAGGGCCACTAATCTTTGATGAGGAAGGAAGAGCTTTTACTGAGATTTTCGAAATAGTGAAATATCAATGTTCATAAAGAAACACAAACTAAAATTACAAATAATATCTATTACATATAGCTACGTAGTCCTACGTCTTATTTAGTTACTTATTTACTGCTGGCGGGCCAGAAAATTATCGGCAAATATTTTTCATAAATTTTCAAAATAATCAATTTTTTTTGTTTTTTTGACGTAAACTACGTCTAAGGGGAAACCTCGGATACAGGGTGCCAAATGAAAATTTCCAAATTAAGGACCGTCACGAAATCATGTAAGATTTCAAAAGTTGATAGCGACTTTATCTTTCGATAAATTTTTGAGATTTTATTATCAATAGATTCGGAAACTTTCCACCAATTCGTTAATTGTTTTGAAACTATTGATTTTCAACGTAAAACTATTGAAAATTTTAGTTCTTTCACGTCGTGTAAAAGATTCAGAACTAACCAACTCCGTTCATGCATCCCCAACACGGACATCAGATTGCTGTAACGCACGCACCTTTTGGCCCACCGCTTAATTTTTCCTGTGCATAGTCGTGTCTTGCGGCCATTGGCGGCCGTCGACGGGTAGTTGTTGCAGAAAATTATTCACAAAGGTCACATATGTAGGAAATAAGCGGAAAATCATTGAGTGGCTGTCGTCGGTGACAGCAGAATTGTGGAAATGCAATTTTCTCCTCATTTTAACTCGCTTTCGACAAACCTGTTCTACTAAAAAATTTAAACAAATTCTATTGAACGCTGCCGATGCTGATGACAACCGCACGATGATTTCAAGCAAAACCGCAACCGCAAACGGCTGCGCCGGTAGTGGTCCAAGTAGTAACATCTGCATGGTCGTCGGTGGTGATTGAGAAAAATGTTTGTTCTGAAAACAGTTTAAGATAATTTTTGGTTGAAATTCGCTATTGTGTCATGTATACAACCTAATGTTCATATGATATTACGATTCCCATTGCACTAAGAGGTTTTACGTAGTTAACGTCGAGCGGTCGTGTCTTGTACACAACCCTTCTGATTTTTTTTTTCATTTCCCAGCCTGGGACTCTAAGTGAAACTGTGCACCATGGTCATCCGGAAATTTAGGGGGTTTCTTGTCGGGCCCTGCAAGCCAGCCTTTGAAAAAACTCACGCAACAAATAATCAACAAGATAGTGCGGACCGGAACAATCGGCGAAAAGGGACTAGCGATTGGAAACTCGGTTTAAGCTCGGTTTAAGCTTAACGCAACCCGCAGAGGCTTCGTGCCGCGAACCGAGATGAGCAGGAATAAGAATTTGAGCATCTTGACGAACGAACGTGTGGTGATCGAAAGGTGGAAGCAGCACTACGAATTTCCTCGGGAAATTCATTATTGTTGTTTCAGATGAACTTTTTTCGATTTTCTACTGGAAAATCTTAGGAATTTCCATCGGAAATATTTTGGCATATTCCGAATAATTTGTTTTGGAAATTTAAAAAAAACTGCTGAAAATGTCTAAGAATTTCTTTTGGAAAACGAAAAACGAACAGTGGGTAATGTCTATGACATAACCGCTAAGTGGACGTAGGACTTGACCCTTGGACTTGACCATGCCTTTAAGATACATAATATGTCCAAATTTATCACATCAACTATTTTGGATAAATAATCGGCGTTGCATACCATTCCTTGGCAAAATCTTCTCATCAAACCGACACAGAAATCAAATCTACCTCGAACAAGAATCATCAAACAAAATTCAGGAAATATCTGGCAACCTTCTCAGGACTGCCTGAAATAAACCACAAGTTGGCTCAGCAGGGGATGTAGACTGTATCTCAGCCCTTCCACTGAAGGGCCCTCTAATCCAAAAGGATAGCGACTGGAGGAGAACATTATTTTTAACGCTTAGAGCCTTGAAAAAGGCTGTTTGCTTCGGCTAAGTGCAAAAAGTAAGAAAACGATCTTTTCAAATAACCGCGAATTTCTAGTGGTGGTATAAAAAAGACTGAATGCTCTGCGAGTGAATGCACTTTTCTTTTATACCTTATTTTGAATCTTCTCTGCTTCCCAATTGGTGGGCCAATCAGCTAGTGTCTTGTATCCCGCTTCTTTGTCAGCCAAAGCGTCATCATCATCAACGCGTTCGAGAAGGGCTTCTTCTTTTTTAAGCTTGTTGCTCGCTGCTGGCGTCTATTTCCTAACGGGACTTTTCGCTAGATACAGGCCATAAGCCGGGAAAGCGAGCTTAGAATTGCAGTTCAGGTGAGAAGTACGTGTTCTTTTCTGAGACAACATTGTTAGTAGTAGAAGGAAGGAAACACCCGGACATGGGATTTCGAGTGATAAGATTTAGAATTGGTAACATGGGACGATCATTCAGTCACGTTCGCTTTGTGTGCGGTCAGTAGCAAACAATGTTTATCTAGATATTTCTTGATCAATGCCAAAAAATCCAACATTTGATGAAAAATCGATTGATATTTTATTAATGTTTTAGCTGTAATCGGTGTTTTCTTTATCCAAATAAGATTATGTGAGAGATTTGGACATCTTATGAATCTTTAAAGGCATGGTCAAGCGAAGTCCTTCGTCCACTTCGCGGTTAAATCAGAAAAATTATCCACTGTTAGTTTTGACGCTTTTTATGAAAATCACGCATAAAATTTTATCTCTAGAATATTGGATTTGGCACCCAAGTACAATTTCTATCCCGAAGGGTATTGAAAGCATTGATATTGATCTCTATTATTGGCTCTCTGAAGAACCGTTTGTTTTTGGACATACATGCTGCATCATGTGGCTTTTCTTCAGCCTGTCTCGGCTCAGCACCGATGCCGGCCGGTCTCGGCTCGACTCTGCTGCTGCTGCCGGTATCTGCTCAGCATTGCTGCTTTGTCGGGTCTGTAGGGTGGACTGCTGATGTGCTGGCTAGGTTTCGGATGATGATGGTCGCTTCGATGGTGACGAGCCGAAAAAGCGGTCGGTGCAGACTTCATTCCCTATTAAAAGTGCTGTTCAATCAATGATGCAGTTGCTTCGCTTGTCCCGGTCAGAATGAAAGGAAAAATCGCGTTGCGCTATTTTATAGCTTCTCGGCAGACCCAGCGGCTGCTCATTCGCTGGTGTCTGCACCAATCAGAACGTGGTAATGGAATGATGCAAGAATTATGCGGTACCCATATTTATAGGTTCCCTTGATCTCAATGTTTTTCATTGAAAACAGTTTCATGCCTATTGAAACAAGTTTTTCGGGTCTTATCAAGCATGAACATGAAAGGCATACTTGAAATCTGTCGATTGAGGGGCTTACCGCAGAAATTCGTCCACTGAGACGAACGCTATTAACGTTTAAAATCTTCCAACACAGCGTAACGCGGTCGATTTGAATATTTTAAAATGACATCCGGTACAGTAAAGATAGACGTAAGTCCTACGTCAAAAATATTTGGTAGGCGTACTAGCGAACACCACCCATCATAACCGGTACAATACAGTTTTTCATGAAAAGTTCCTAATTTTGAGAAAACCCGCGTTAGATGTCTTTCGCCATATCAATTTCTGGAGGGTAACTCATGCTGGCTATTTGCGCATATACGATAGCGCCTGGCTGTGGAAGTGGCGGGTAGAAAATCAGCCACTGTCAATAATTCATCTTGTTCAGTGTTGTCATTGACAGTCTATTGTCACACCGCCGAGCCGCGCTTACTGTCCGGTAGGCTTCTCCTTTGTGCGGTGGCCTCGACAATGCCGGACCGAAAATGCCGATGATGCTGACGATTCTGCCTTGCTCTTGAGAAAGCTTAAGTTTGCGATTGCGTAGCTGAGACGATGGAGCAACACTTCAAAAGTTCTGGCGATGCGGTTGCTTTGCCTGTTCTTGTCAGATCTCAGGGTCAGATTGAGAGGAAAAAAACGTGCTGCGCTTTTTTATGCCTTCCTGACCTAGCGAGAGCTCATTCGCTGACGTCTGCACCAATCAGAGCGTGGCAATGGAATGATGCAAGAATGATGCGGTACTCATATTTATAGGTTCTCGTGAATGCAATATTTTGCTTTGAAAACAGTTTTGGGCCTATTGAAACAAGTTTTCGGATATTATCAAGCATGAATATGAAAGGCATACTTGAAAGCTGTTGATTGAGTGGTTAACTGCAGAAAACTGTTCAATAGGGCAAAAGCTATTTACGTTTGAAATCTTTCAACACAGCGTAACGCGGTCGATTTGAAAAATTTGAAATGACACCCGGTATAGTGAAGAGAGACGTAAGTCCTACGTCAAAAAAATTCCATTGGAAATTTAGAAGAATTTCCTTTGAAGATTCATTAAAGTTGCCCAGGATTTTGAAAAAAAAATCTTTAGAGATTCCGTTAAAAAAAGTAAGCTGGATTTTTTTTCTAATTTATACTGAAACCTGTTAATACCTGTTAATATTGGAATGTAAACCAATTTGATGATTCTGAAAGCAAAACTGGAATTTCTACAGGAATGCTACTCAAAGGAAACAACAGTAGGAGGTTTTATTTGCATATCTAAGATTAAATATTAACTTTGTAATTCTTTGATAAATTTTTATTTGTAAGAGTTCAGTTCAGATGTTTCGCTGAGGTTAATATATCTTAAGAATTTCCAGTACCTCCAGAGCTACGGAAGTTCCCAAATACTCTTAGGAATCTAAAGGGATATTCAGTGATGAACTTTATAATTATTTGAAAAAAATCACTAATAAAAAAATTTAAAAAAAATTTATATTATAGGGATATTTTGGAAATTTTTTTTTCCAAACAATTTTTTCTCGAAATTTTAATAACATATTCGCGAGTCCACATTTTTTTGTATCCTTCTGATGCATTGAAGGTGTACGAGTTCTAGATATCCTAATACCCGATACACATTACAACATGATAACATCATCAAAATGTTCGAATTTATGAAAATTTCCCGAGCAGCACAAGTCAGGCAAATATGGTTGTAGCAACTTGATTGTGACTAAATCTGGTCACATATGAGTTGCAGTAACCCATGTGGAGCATGTGTGCTGCTAGGGTTATAATTGCCATGCTGTCCATATTCAAAATTGATCGGTTTAACCATATGTTTTAGTTACATAAGGTTTTTTTTAAATTTTTGTACTTGAGAAAAAACCACGTGGTCTAAGGGGGGGGGGAGGGGGGTCTGCCAAATGACCACGATAAGCCACATGGGGGGAGGGGGGGTTGAAAATCTCAAAAAATATGACCACGTGGTTTCTGGATGGCCCCTTATCAACCAAATCAATCAAGGCTTTTGCAATGTTCTCATCGTCGGCATCAAGATACACAACTAGGTGCTCCAATCTGCTAAGTTTATGGAAGAGAAGAAGGCGGGAGTGAAAAATTCATTTTCAGTGCAAAACGAAAACAAACCGGCTGGCTCTCCCATACTAAAATCCAAGATGGCTGAATCGTGAATTTGGCAGATTGTAACACCTAGTGGTGTATTCATCTTGGTCGGCATACATCCAATTCGGTCAAATAGGCACATGCCCATCATGCAAACCCATCATTTTCTCGAAAACGAGATATAGGTACTCCAAAACGTTCTCAAGTTCAACCCAATTTATCTGAAAAAATATTTTAAGTTCTTTTTAGTGGAATGTATTCAACCGTCTAAGACGAGTTAAGTACTCTCCATTTAATTCCACCAATTATTTCGATATCTTTGCAGATACGTATTTCGACCACAACTGTGTGGTCATCTTCAGTGTCTCGTACTTGACTCGACTTTATCTACCGGATCAATGTAATGTTTGAGATATCTACCAGATGCACAATAGCTAAGGAAATTTTTGCGTCGAGCAATTTCCGCGGACTTTTTTTTTGTTGGGGCGTAGAAGCACTGCGTTTACGGACTTGGATGATTACTTCAATTAATGCGAACACCAGGACATTTTAGCCAACCGTAAAGACCTGCATTTGCTAGGACAAGTGATTATTGAAGTCGTATAAGCTCAACGGACCTTCTAGGATATCATATCAAACATCATTCATAAGTTGGATCATGTGATAGGTCAAATGATCTGAGATCCAGGACGTTTTGAAGAACTAAAAAGGGTCTGCAATACGATCGACTCTCGAAATTTGATGCAGCCGAATCAACATCAAGATGTTGAGCAGAAGCCCTGGTAAATTGTTCGAAAGGAGCATCAGAGGGAACGAGAGAATATTTTAGTATGACATCATTTGTTTACATGAGTTGACTTCGAGTCTTAGAACATCGACTCATGGAGGGTCCACTATAGCTTGTAAAGGAAATCAGTGGAATCCCACTAGCTCGATGGAACTGCTGGGATGATTGGTGATGCATGGATATATCATTCAGGACAGTGTTGATCGGGTAGGTCGCATGTTCTAAGCTCCAGGACGTTTTGGAGGACCAAACAGGCCTGAACTAGCTTGTAACAATAATAAGTGAAATCCTATCGGCTCAAAGGGCCTGCTGGGATGTTCAGCGACGCACGGTCACATCGTTCAGTGCTTGGTTAATCGGGTAGATCACATATTCTGAACTCCAGGACGATTTGGAGAACGGGAAAATGGTAAATGCATCATGAAACAATCATGATTATCCTTAAACAATTGGAAAATGCTCCTTAAAAAATCTGATCATTTTTCCTCAAATTATTGAACAAATTACCTTGGAATATATAAAATGCTTCGTAAACATTTGAAAAGTGTACCGTACACACTTAAATCATTTCACAGATTTCGGTAAATTTTGCTTCAATTCACCGAAATCTCAACAGCAGATTTGTTCGGTAATTATTTCACCGATTTTCTGCGGTGTTTTTCTTTGTTGAACTGTCAAAACCACCAAAAAATCTGTAAAATTTTTACCGAACAGTTCTGCTGTTGAGATTTCGGTAAAATTTCACAGAAATCTGCGATTTATTTTAAGTGTGTAGAAACGAAAAAAATGTACCGTAAACAATTGAAAATGCTCCTCAGAAAAACAAAGATTTGCTATTTAACTAATGATAATTGCGCAGTATATTGATATAAGAATTATTGTGAAATAGTTGAAAAAGTACCTTGAAATCGGCTGTCATAAAGTAGAATCTTATGCACCATTGTATAGCTCCTGGAGTATAAAGCTGATTGTTTTGCTTGGTAACCCTATTCAACAGAAAAATGCTCTGAAACTAAGGAAAATGCTCCCTAAAAAGAAGAAATACTCCTTAAACCAATAAAAAATGCTCCTTAACTTGAGAAAATGCTCCTTAAACTAAAAACAGTGCTCCGTAAAAAAAATTAAATCCTCCATAAACTTATACAAAATGTAATCTTAGCCTACAAGCAATTTAAAGCATTGTTAAAGAAATTGTGCACCAGACTGCTCATAGACAAACAGACGTCCCATATAACTGGATTTCATTAAAATCACATTGCATATTTTCAATGCTAATAGGTTTATTCATCAATTTCCCTGCTTAACCACAAAAGATATCTTAGTTACATGATAAATATTGTCGCTTCGGTTCCCTTTGTTCTGCTGTCCGAAACATGTTGGGTACCGAACTGTCAAATTGTTTGTATTTTTCCTTCATTGACATTTAGCACCCTATCCTCGCCATGAAAAGGATGCTCCGGACAGCCATGACAGCGACAATTTTTATCTTGTAACTTGAATATCTCTTATAACCACCCACGGCTTGAGGAACTCGAAATTGTCGAAATCTGCGCTTACAAAATTTTCTAAGGAGCATTTTTAATTGTTTACGGTACATTTTTTTCGTTTTTACGGTACACTTTTCAAATGTTTACGGAGCATTTTATATATTTCAAGGTAATTTGTTCAATAATTTAAGGAAAAATTATTAGTTTTTTTAAGGAGCATTTTTCAATTGCTTAAGGATAATTTCATCTGTTTTAATGGACAATTTTTGGGCTGCCTTTGGAGAACCAAAAAGATTTGTAGTATCTTGTAAATGTAATGAGTGACATCCTACTGGCTCAATGGACCTGTTGGGATGATCAACGATGCACGGATACATGGTTCAGGACTTGGTTGACCGGATAGATCGCATGTGCAGAGCTCTAAGACGTTTTGGAGACCCCGAAATAATGTGCATGTATTGAAAACTCGAACAATTTATGTCTTATGATCACATAGATATTTTGGGACACCTATTTCAGCCTAGGACATTTTGTTTCTAGACACATTTTCTGATACATTCGAGGATATGTACTCCAGAACAATTTAGACTGCATAGGACACCCGAAAAAAAAATTTCAACGCTTTTTCAGTTATATTTATACTAGTTGTGCAGGATCCAGTGAAAAACCCTTACTTTTGTACCACGGAGTTGAATATTGGGGGAGGTATCCGTTGGGTCTTACACCGGAAAACACCACGCAAAGGTGTCTACCCAGTGCTACGGGGGTATCGTCTTCTGCAATCCACATGAACTTCAGGAACAATGTTCTTGTACTCTTCGCAGTATTGATTTTTTTTTATAGAGACGTTAAAAATAGTATTGAATGATATTTAAAGTATCTTTAAACCACTAAACCTTCTTATCTTACTTTTGATCAATTTCAAATTGTCTCTGAATGTTAAATTTTCGCATTTTCATTTTTATTTGAATTCGCAAGAGTGGGGCGCTTCGACTCTGCTTAAGGGTCTTCCCGCGTACAACCATCACCTAAACACGTCTCTTTTCCATCGTCATCCTCATCATCATCATCAGCGCCAACGCAATCGCTATGACCCCTCTCGATGCAGCTGGCGCAGAAAAAAAAAACAATGCAAACCCGCATCAAGAGCCCGAGAGGGAGGAGTTCGAATTTCTTTGTGCTTCTTCCTGCGCGCTCGCTCGTGTGGTTCGTGACTTGGCCGCGGCGGCGGCGGCGCGTATTATTTGGGTTCTCATCACGGATCATGACGTCCGGTCCCGGTGACGACGTCCATCTACGAGACAAGTGTCCAGGTTGGTTTTGAATGCACCATTTTTTACATGTTGCATGTTACGATTGGTAGGAGAGAGTCGTGTAGAATGGACAGGTGAGTCACCAAAATAAAATATTACCACACAATGCCAATAATACTTTTTACATTCCAATTTTTAACTTTTCGAGACTGACATTGAATCTACGCTCACGTTGTTCCGTCTTTGTTGTTTTCTCCAAGAATTTTGTACTTTCCACAATGGTGCGATTAAATTAGATCTGAATGGCTGTTCCAGCTCAAAAAAGCTCTAAGAGTGAAGTAGTTTGATAATAGTACTACCTATCTAGTACAAGAATACAAGGTATTATGTGAACGGTTATTTAAGTACCTACTTCACCGGCCATGTTGCTTATGCTTGAAGCACAGATTGTTGAAAAAGGTGGCCTCAATCACAGACAATGGTTCATTTTAGTATACTCTCCCCTACAGAATACGACCACATTGTTCCGCCGTCTCGTCGGCGGTGTTAATTTGTTTTTATGCCGCCCGGTCGCTTCGATTCCCGAAGATCTCTGGGAATTTACGGATAAGCTAGTGGGAAGAGGAGGCGTACAATTTCGGTGCACTGAGCTCGGTCGGGTGAGTGCGGTATCAAAAATTGGATCTTCTGTCCGAACGAGACTCCGTCATCGTAGGGACACGATTGAGGCGGGCTAATGATTATGGCGGAAAGCAATTTGAAGCTTTTTTTTTATTTCTTGGAAAGGGAAGTTGAAATGAGCTACGAAAGGAACACTTTGTGCAAGGTGCAAACGAAACAATTACTATCCCTCCAGTCGACGATGATTAAAGTTTTTCATTCGCTTAATGGCGACGGTGGGAGTGTTTACAGAAACTAAATGTGATATAAATGTAAATTTACAAGTTAGACAAACAGATGAATGTGAGTATCAGGTGCGCCAAATCTTCAACAGCATATATAAAATGAACCCCAGCTTAGATTACAATAATTCAAGTATTGTAGAATATAACAAATTAAATATATTTAATTTCGGGTATAAAGCTCAGTATCCATAAGATTTTCCCTTTTCAATTAAACTATCAGTGAAAACAAACTAGTTAACGGCGAGGTGAGATCTCCCCCAGAGAACCAGAGCGTACGCGGCTCAATACGCTTTGAAGTCACATACTGTGTGTGTGAGGGGCAGTTCACACAACTCTCGACTGGACGGAAAAGCAAACGTAGGAAAATCTATGGCAAAAAGTTTTATAACTGGCAATTAATTTCGTCGAAAAAAAGATAAACCGATCCATCGTGGTGGCGCACCATTCGGAGGAAGTTGATTTTCCCTTCACACGATAAAAACAAGTTGTAGGGTAGCGGACTCAAATTAGACCCAGAAATAAAATCGAACAACTGCTCATGAAATGCCTGATTTATGACGATTGAAAATAAACTGGGCGATAAGCGACAACAGGAGTGGCCACCTTAGCGCGATCATAAAAATTTTCCGTTTGTAAATGTTTGCTGCTCCAACGGACGTGTCGGAATTTTTCATAATGATGTAAATCGTTAATGAGTCAAATGGTCATATTCTGGTTCATCACCGTCGACGATGACCAGACCAGAGAGCGCGTAGTGCAGTTTCCATTTCCGGCTGGTGGCCACCGACAAAGCGGGGTGGTCGATTGGATACTAACCAATCGTATTAATGTTGTTAATGGTCATCGCTTTCATTTCAGGTGGAAATCTCGTTTGAATACACAACGCGTTGCAACCACGCTGGGGTTCGTCACCTGCCACCGTGCAAGTCTTTCTCTGTTCGGTTGCTGCTAAGATGCTAGATTTTGACAACAAACGCTGAAGGAAGCACTGCAATGTATGCGAGTTAAGAGCTTGATGATCAGCAAATGGAATAATAGATTTCGGTTTGACGATTCGAAGACGCGACGAAGGATGACAAAGCGCATATTTAGACTAAGAACATAATGAGTTGGACCCAAATTTGAAGTTGATAGCATGAGGGCAGTCTACCCTTCCATGGTGGGGAACTTTCGTCTTTTTATAGAATTGAATTGGTTCAGACAAGCTGAACCAAATAAGACATAATTAGGCTAAATTATTGGACTAAGCAATGCGACGATAATAGCAATGGCTCCGGATGGCTGTCTTAATTTTTTGTAGAACCTTTTAGTGGTGACGACCTTGAAGCAAGCTCACGGAAATGTCCAAATTAATTTGGAATGACATGACATTTGGGAATGGTCATTAGGAAGGAAGTCGAATTTAGAACGACAACATCTAAATCATCCTGACTCTATAAGGTCTAATATAAAGGGGTTAGACAAAAAGATTGAGATAGGCAGAATTTTGTCTATTTTAATAAAACCAGGGCCATCGGACGCAGAGACTCTTCTAGATTTCTGTCCTCATTCTAAACCTCAAATCAGGGGTTTCCGAAGTTTTATTTTACGTAGACCTGCATTTTGTAGATTTTGTTATCAAATGATTGAAGAACCCTTTAAGATTTTACTCAACTATTGAAAATAATGGATTCAAAACACCAAACTATTCAAAAATTGATTTTCGTTAAGCACGGTTGAAAATCAAACCAATCAATCCCGTTCGTGCATCTCAGGCACAGATATCATAATCGTGCAACTTACGGTCTGCGCTCTATGTCTCAGTCTAGTTATAAGACTTCACGGAGAGCGGACACGAGGGCCGCACAGCAGCCGTCGCATGATGACACCGAAGGCGAACGTCTAAGGGGAAGGCTGTGTAAAATGAAAATTTAAAAATTGAGGACATCTTTGATTGATTTATTAGTTTTTTTCGCATCAGTTTGGCACAAAAAATAGAACAATAGAGCTGGAGTAGTAATCGCATAGTGAATAATATAATAATAATACTTATAACAAATATAACGTATGGGTGCTCCTATAGTTGCGGTAGTACGGTTTGCAGGGAATTTATAAATTAAACGCAGTAACCCACATCACCGTTCAATTACTCGACCTGTCATAACACAATTGAAACAAAAATAACATTGGAATCTCATTTAAACTAGTGAAGTATCTTTAAAATACTTTATTTTTTTCTTTCCCTTGCACCAATAGTTGCGGTAGTGTTCCAATAGTTGCGAATCCCGTATAACAAAATACCGCAACTATTGGAACACTGTACCAATAATTGGAGGATTGATTTTAGATAACAATAAAGGATTTTGATGAAATTATGGCACGCTTCGAATAAAATAGAGATAATGAGCTTTCGGATGCACTCTCAAGGTAAGGGAAATGAAGTATGGATTAGGTGTTATGGAGAAATTAGTGTTGGATCGTGCTTAGTTCCTCCAATATTGGGTCTTTTGCCCTAGTGCACAAAAAGTGATATACATAAACGTGCATGTTTGTGCTAGGATATAATGATTGATTGTTAGCAAGGGCAATGCAATGTGATAATGCGATAATCGCAATGTACAGAGTACGCCAGAAAATAATGCGAAAATTGTTTCTGTTTCTCTCAAATCCCATTTGGAGCAGTCCAAGCAATAATATCAACATTTTCGAGTTCAGTTATCATTATAAGGTCCTTTCAAACAAATTTACTGAATGTGTGCTCAATTTTTAGTAATAATATCCTCAAGCCGACGCTGGAGCTAAAACACGCCTTTCGAACCTAGCGTCACTCCACTATGGGGAAAGTGGTGGCCAAAAATAGAAAAATTGACTTGCTTTGAATGACGTGTCTTGTATACCATTTGATAGCCAGATAGTTCAAACCTAGATTCCCAAAATTTCAGCCCTCTGTGTTCGAAAGGTAATTGTCTAAACTTTAAAAAGGGTACGTTGTTGAGGTTGCACGGTTAATAAAAATTAGTAAAAAATGGGCAATTATTGTAAAAAAATTGTTTGCCTCAGTTGGACTATATCTAACAAGCAGAGTCGAGCAGTCTCAAGACGACCACCACAGTAAAGGAGTAAAGTTTGGAGTCTATACTATCTGCGGGACAAGAATCCAGATGCGGATAGCTGCGGATGAGCATACTTTTGGCACAAGGTCGAAAATAAAGCTATGTCCATTTAGAATCCGGAATAATAAAATCATCTGTATCTCGGTAACGGATTGACGTACAAATAAGGTTAATACATCAAAACAAGGGTGATTCACTGTACTTTAAGGAAAAAATATTGATTCAAATAATTTCTTCTTGTTTCTAGTGAAAATTCGCACCTTCTTCTTTATTCCTCTCATCAAAAGTTGCACACCTCCGGAGTCAACTTCCTTGGCACATTTGTTTCACATTTTGGTCATCCAGGTCGCGTCCCGAGCTGTTTTTCCACTTTTCCCACTTTTCTTAAGCTTCCGCTTCATTACTGCCCAAAATGTCTCGATGTGCCGGAGCTGTGGGCAGTTGCGTGGATTTATGTTTTTATGGATGAAATCTTCGTTATTATCGCGGTACCACTGAATGACTTCCCGGCTGTAGTGGCAACTCGCCAAATCTGGCCAAAACTTCACGGGACCTTTATGGGCTTTATGGAAGGTCGACCGAGGTTTTTGAGACATTCCTCCTTGTACAGCTTCGAGTCCATCGCCTTATTCGTCACAAACACTTAGGTCTATGCCCCACAGTTGCATATCCCTTGCCAAAATCATCCGTTTTTTTTTGCAAGTTCGTCCAAAAAGCAAACTTAAACTTCGCAGGAACTACTCCTCGTGCCGTCACCATGTAGAATTTTTGGCTAGGAAGCTGTTTGAAATCTATTTTGACGTAGGTTTTATCGTCGATGACAGGATTATCAACGTGGGTGTGCAGACTTTTTTCTCTCCTTTCGGATTTCATCTGTAATAATTTTTGACACGCTGCACGAAACTTCGTGAAATTTATACCACAGCAAGTGGGCGCCTAGGTAGACAAACCGCTGTAAAAGAATTCTTGCAGCGGTCACTTTCCGTGCCACTGCAATACAATAAATGATTCCGGATTCTAAATGGACATAGCTTTATGGACTTTTTGTTGATTACGATTATCGATTTTGCGAGCATAAACCAAACAAATCATACAAATTGAACACAGCTTGAAAGGTGGAAATGTTAAATATGAAATTTAGTCTTAAAAATGTTACAAACTTAATTATTATTTTTGTTAAAAATGAGTAAAAACTGATCGAAAATTATCATTCCATATAAAAACTGTATCTATCCAACTGGCCAAAAAAGGCTTCAATGTTTTCACTGTAACTTTGTTTATATACTCCAAATGATATTCTCTTTTCATATGCCTTTTTACAATTTCTATAACATTTTCAAATCATGAATATGCTTTCGGCTTTAACGCTAACAACGTGTATTATGCGTCTCGAGAAAAACATAAATATTGCGGATTCCTGATGGTTGCATCTCAGGTAAACGCAACAGCCACTAAATACAACAAAGTCAATATGAATCTTCCCCATCGTATGCACTTGCCATGAAAAACACTCTCTATGTGCTCAGTGACTCTGGTGTTCTCTCATTAATACAATCAAACACTGCTGTCATTTGGCAAAAAACACGTGGTTTGGGTTTCAGTGGGAAAAATCTCCCTATCTTTATACCCGGCGGCTATCTTGACGTTTACCTTCGCAGTTGAGCCTGCGAGCGTAAGACCGCCGTGGTATTCTAGAAAAAGAAAAGCGCGCCAATATATTGTGAAGTAGTTATTAAATCGAAAAGAAATCTTCAAAGAATTGTTTATGATTATATGGAGAATCGTATTACTTTTTGATCCAAAAGAATCTCAAACAGCCAAGAGTGCTTTTTTGACCATATATTACATATTTCCTACAGGATGGAAATTTAAATGTGAAATACTACGAAGGATTTAGAGGCCAAATATCTTGATTAAAAAAAACTCGTTACTGGAAAAATGTACGAAGCATTCAAAGTACGAGTTGATCAACCCAGGACAGACGGGAAGGCCAGCAAAACAGGAAACGTGTGTCGAAAAGCATTTTCAATTCATGAATTACTTTCCAAAGTTTTGGACATCGAAAAAGAACTTATTATTAGATTTCGTAATATTTTAATAGTAATCAATTGCCAAGATCCGACCAATCTTAAAAAAATGGATGACTTTTGTAAAAAAAACATAGGCGGTATATTAATTTGTATGATTGATATAAAATTCCAGCAACAGTGCAACACTAAACCAACAATTTGACGCCACAATACACGGTTCGAGGCCACATCTCTCCACTCACCCACGGTTGCGCCCCACGCTCACCAAGTTTTATTTTGTAGTATATTCATCCTTGCAGTATAAACAATAGAGACAAATCATCAACTTAGTTAAATATATTGTTATGAGTCCAATAAAAATAATGAAAATATATTAAAAAATAATCATCCTTTCGACTAGTTTAAATGATTTATAATGTACGGAAAAAAATATTTCCAGAAAGGAGGGGGGATGAGTGAGTGTGAGAGAGGGGTGAGGTTTGGTAGACAAATAATTCTTCACCAAAATACCTGATTGATAAAACAATTTTATTATACAACATATTTTTAAAAAACTCAAAGGTGCAGCCCAATCGGGTTGTACGCAAAGGTGACGTTGAACTACGTAGCTGTATGTAATGTACAGGTTTTCGACTATTCTATGCGATGAGACCAAACCAAGCGTTTTTCAATCTGCTTTTGTTGATTATCCTATGCTCCAGAGACTGAGTGAGCATTACGAAAACTGGTGATGTATATAATTTTTGGACCAACATTTGAAAAGGAAGATAAAAATAAAATTTTCAAATAATCGAAGATGAACAACACGTTCACGATGAAAGCGTTCACATATTCAAAATATCAATTGTTAAGAACTCGTTAGAGAGTAAGAATCGTTCGATAATTGTATCTCGATTCGAAGCATTGGTAAATGCTACTTTTGAACTTATTTTCCTACATAACACCAAAACACAATGTCAAACATCCGATTGAACTTCATTGTTGACATTAAATTGGTATTACATTTAATTACATTTGGTTTAAAATTTGAAAAGCACAACACTGCCTGATAGTGTACAGCTGCAACCTTCGCCGACGCAAACTGGAACAGAGACTAAGCACCCATCACTAAGTCTGTCTAAGCCCCTGGTGGCTCGTTACAAAAAAAAAGCCCATCGCGAAAGCTGGGCTGTCAACGGCGTTTGGTGGTCATTCTATGCAGGAAGTCGGAGTAGACGCGACAAAGAAGTTTGACAGTTTATTGATAATAATTATTATTCCTTTACGTGAGTTGCGTCGGACTTAGCGTTTACTCCGACAGACACCTACGAATCAGCAGAAATGAGCCAAAAAAAGTTTACCAGAACGCATTCACTGCAGCAGCGAAGAAGATTCGAGTCCGCGACGTTAGGCACAATGGATGTTATGCCTAACGTTCATCATGCCTAACATACTTATGCCTAACGTATTTATTCCTAACGTACTTATGCCTAACGGGGTATATCCGAAGATTCCGAGCTCCTCTATTGGCATCAATAGACGTAAGCAAGAAGCTGGCGTCAAACGCCCCAAGCTTTCGAGAGAAAACGCACGTTTAAGTTAGCAGAAACGAACTGCACCAGCTAAAAGCCCTGCAATGGCGGACATAAGAAGCTTTCAGTTAATAACTAAAGAAATGCTAATAGAATAGTTGAAAAGCAGGCCAAGTTCCAGTTGGAATGTAGTGCTATGGAAGAAGAAGTTTGCGATGCACTTACGAGATTGACTGATTCACCGAAACCGAGTGCTAAACTGTTAGCAAGTTTTTAATAGTAAATATTATCATACATAGATATTAAAACACACTAGAGTCAGTTTTAACGCGGAGGAAATGCGCCGCGTAAATTAAAACAAAGAAAAAAAATCGCGTAAATCCCTAAATATGTCTGAATGAACCGCGGAAATCCAGAAATTCGAATGAAAAAATCGCATAAAAAGCGATGCCTGTAAAAATAACCGCGTAAAAAACGACTTCAGTGTACATCGGGTATGAAGCGTTGACTCATCCTTGATCGAATGGTCGAAGAAAATTGAAAATCCATGGAGAAACGGCTGAGATATTAACGATCAAAGTCTATCATATTTTCGTGACGTTTTTCAATTTTTTGCAATCGTAAAGTGTACCCCAATATAGAAAAGACAGACGTACATAGTTCTACGTCAAAATGAGATGGTCAGATCTGGGCTAGGAGGGAGGGGGCTTCCAGGAGAGGTGACACAGCAACCATATTCTAGTTTTGATTTGCATTTGAACTGTTCCTAAAATTAAAAACAAACATTCAAATTTACTGTTCAGCACAGTATAAAAATGTTACACCATATATAACGCCTAACAATATACCCTTTGTCATCAACAAAGTTTGTTACTGACAAACGCACCTTGCAACAAGCCTTTGTCAGAACCTGAACACAATATGCCAAGAATCATTGGCCTTGCATGATCTGATATTTCCGAGAATACAAGGCTATTTTTGTAATCAGCGTCTAATTCTCGAATATTTCCATGAAAGTAGAAACTACGATAGCATAAACCCTAAATTTGCTCTAGAGAGAATGCAAAATAACGGAATGAAAAGTTAGCAACAAAATTGTCTTCTTTTTAGTCGTGGACAAAATTTTTCGGATTTTTGTCATTATTGTCTCCGACAAAAACAAAGCTTTGTCTTTGGTTCTCTTTTGTCGTTTGTTTCGTATGCGCATCGGCGAAAATTGATTCCCTGATAATGTAACAAAAAGAATCCGTTTGATTCCACTCATTTTTCCGTCATTTCCAAAAATTACAGGTCGTCGTTACTATGGAGCTTTTATTCAATATTGCATACAAGAAAAGTTGTGGATGTAAAATTAAAGGCTATTGAACACAAAAACATGAGTTCAAATATTTCCATAGCGTATTATTTTCAGAATGTTTAACTGTTAGGAATACGTAGCTCATTACTGGGTTAAATACTAGTTACACCTTCCGGTTGCGATGAAAATACATAGATATGGGGGTTCCACATAGATATGAGTCATATCTATGTTGAACCCCCATATCTATGTATTTTCATCGCATCCCGAAGGTGTAACTAGTATTTAACCCAGTAATGAGCTACGTATTCCTTGTAAAATTGGCTTGTAAAATGTCATCTGCATGTCATTTGACTAATTTGTTCATAACTTTCTTTAGAAGCCAAATTTATTGCATAATTTTAGATGTACTCATAACGCTTGAGTAGGGCTATCTTTTTGTCCAAGGGTACATTGCTCTAAATATAACATCTTAGGCTGGAGAGTGAAAACTGAATGTGAATGACATTTTGCCTCCCACGCCCCAGATTACATATTTACAGCAAAGTCTTGTTAGACAAAGTTGTAGGCACATTTAAGCGCTATAAGTTCGTCATACATCATGAATTGATAGCTACCTTCTGGAAAAAGTTCTGGGAAAATTATACAAACGAATTTACTTTACTTACTTATGGGTCCTGTACACCTCCGGTGGTGCAAAGGGCCGACTTGAAAGATCTCCATCCTGAGCGTTGTCCAGCTATCGCTTTAACCAGTTGCCATGTTAGATTTCGGTCGACTTCTTTCATTCATTTATTATGGCTTTGCCGCCATGAGTCCCTGCGTCTGCCTCTGCTGCAATGTCCCGCTGGGTTCCAGCACATAACATATGTGTAACTCGGGTAGCAAAAGTTGTACCCTTATAACACTTTTTATTTGTTATACGGAACATCGAAACGTCAGAAGATAGTATAACAGTATTTGATCTAACAAGGGGTCACGCGACTTATATTGTATATCTGAATACGATTCGCGTTGGAATTATACAAAAGAAAAGAGAGGAGTT
Source organism: Armigeres subalbatus (assembly GCF_024139115.2). Classification (NCBI taxonomy): domain Eukaryota; kingdom Metazoa; phylum Arthropoda; class Insecta; order Diptera; family Culicidae; genus Armigeres; species Armigeres subalbatus. The sequence continues at coordinate 200,036 of NW_026942610.1, forward strand.
TAGGGTATGTAACTGATTTAATTATTGATATTGATTCGACAAACTCGAACAAAATCCATTCGTACGCCACGCACGGGCTCTTAACCAGTAAACGATGAATTTGTTTGATGTTTGGTTGAAATATTATGCAAGGTTAAAATACTTCAAACTTCCATTTACTTCCGCTATATTCACTTCTAAATGGAAGTTTGGAAGAATGGAAGTTTGAAGTATTTTAACCTTGTAACATTTTCCCCTAAGACGCTCAATATTAATTATTTCATAAAATATTATGTTTTTATTCGAAAACCGTATCAAATGCTCATTCATTGCGTATCATATGCTCATCATATCATATGCTCATATTTATTATCCGCATTTCTCAAACATTTTCCATGTGTGCCGTCTCTCCCAGTGGTGGGCAGCGCACCCGAATTTGACTTTTTTCTAACATGTATGTAACCGACTTTTTGTCTTTCAAAAGTCTTCTACACTATGTTTCCTTAAACTATCAATAACAACAAGTAGAGTTTCATTTATCGGATTATTTTGAAGAAATATTGATTTTTAAAAAGGTGATACCTCACCTGGATTTTCCCTCAGTTGATTGTTCAATGCACAGTTTTGGTGTGTTCTGTTTCGTTTTTACATGTCGTTGAAATTGCTCTACTTTTGGTATAGAGTATTCGGAATACTATCAACCCAAAAGCAATGTTCTAATAATGAATAGAATGCCATGAAAAGAGATGACATTAATATCGTAATAACCTATTCAAATTACGTGCGTCATGGCATGATAAAGATAATTTGATTTCAATGTTGAATCATCACATTTTCATTTAATATGATATCCAAATTGGAATCACCTCCCAGTTGCGATGCTCTCCTGCATTATGATAGACGAATCCACACAGATAGAAAAAGATGTTGAAATTTACACGAAAGTAATGCACATAAAGGGAATGCCAAAAAGAGCGTAAATTTGAACGATATTACCACCTGAATATATGCAATTTGTATTGCATTATGACACTTTTTATACGAATAAGTGTCATAATGCTATGTAAATTGCATACATTTAGGGCGAACTTGTTGGAAAATATTCATGTACGCCCAGAATAGTGTAATTTTGCACGTCTTTATTATTTACGCGTCGATTACTTTTCATTATTTCTTTCTGTGCAAGTAAAAATAAGAAGAAGACACACGACTGTGTTAACTTTGACAGATCCTACAGCACAGCATAGGAAGATCATTTTAAAATGCTTATAATAAATTCTAGACAAATTGTAATTGAAATCTGATTGATGTACGATACGGAAAAATTTCTGAATTACATATTCGGAAGCTTATCTCATTTTTTTGAATATTTTCCAAAAATGTATCTATCATACAGTTCGGAACTTTTTCCGTATCAAACTTCAATCAGATTTTAATTACTTTTTGTCTAGAATTTATTATAAGCATTTTAAAATGATCTTCCTATGCTGTGTTGTAGGATCTGTCAAAGTTAACACCGTCGTGTGTCTTCTTCTTATTTTTACTTGGATTCGTCTATAAGCGAGTTTGCTTTCGTACGATTGATAATTTATAATGTTGCTTCTAATCTATCTATTTTGTTATTGTTACGCATCGTAGACAAACATTGGTGTATCCCTCGTCATCCTTTCGAAAAAACCGAAGAATGCGTATATAAAGATTCGTTCCCAATGTAGAACAGTTCTAAGGAATATACTTTTCAACACATGTTGAATAAAATCTAGATTTTTACCATGCTGTCTCGAAAATATTATATCAATTTTAGAGGAATTTTATTTTCGTATGATAAATAAGTTAAAATGGATAAAAGACGAACATTTCATCAAAAATCGCCTGAAAATAGAAGTTTACCCTTCAAATAAATCAAATTAGATTTCATCAAATATAAATTGGTTAGTAACAACATAGGAGAGACCTTCTTTTGGATGCAATCCGTCATTTTTAAAAACAATGTAAAAAATTGATGATAGAAAAATAAATATCATTATAATTTGGCTACAGATCTTGCTCTTTGTAGTCTTGGAAAAAAGTGTTACATTTTCTGATCATATTGGTATTTGTTTACACTTGAAAATGACAGAACGATGTTCCCGTTCCCAATTATAACAGTTTTGGCTCATCGAAAGGGGGTCAACTTTTGGATTGGATTTTGTTTGAAGATCCACTTATGTTATGTGGTTCCAGTCTAATGCTTGTTTACAGATTTCATTTCCGCCCCTACGTAGAGTGTGGCCGACCCAGCTCCACTTCCGATCCCGTTGCTATCGGCCTCTGGTGACAACGACGATGGAGCTCGTTGTTTGAGATCCAGCTGTGAGGCCACCTGGCCCGAATTATATACCGCAGGCATCTGTTAGTTACAAACGAATGCAAATGACATTTTACAACACTGGATGTGTCTAATTTTATGCTGAACTTACTAAACTACTATCAGAAAATGCGGAAAAACCAACAAATATTTTTGGCCACCACTTTGTATGGAGCCGCCCCATAGTGCACTCCTTTTAGGAGATCACCCAGCAGTTTTCAGGTTTCCCCGGCCTGAGATACTTCAGAAGGAGGGGTTGAGTTTCCCGAACTCGGGAGGGAAGCTGACTGGCTACCAACAATGTGGTTTGGGGTCAGATACCGTCTATACCATCTAAACTCCGGAAACTAATCCCAGGAAATGTTAGAATTTAGATCATGAGGGGAATTCATCATCATTGGTCCCAGTTGCTCATCCAAATAAATCCCTTGCTACCAAAATTATAGAAAGGTTGGAAATGGATATCGGGTCTAATGGCCCAGTACAAAAATCTACATACGCACGCGAGCTACATACAGAATTCCTCACAAGAATTAATAAAAATCATCGTCGCATTGGTTATTCGCTTGAGAACCGCTGTTCCGCACATAATACAGGGTAGCCTACCCTTAGGCACTGCAAAGTAAAAGCTCTTCTAGCTCGACATACAAAGTTTCCTTTTTTCGACTATTATCTCCTTCTTCGCATGCTTTCTTAGGCCTACTCTCTTCCCTATTTCATTGACGCTCACGACGTGTAACTTTATTTGCGTCTAGTGTACAATTTCGTTACCTTCCTACCTTTATGCTCTCCGGATACCCGGATCTCTGCTACGGCGACGGATCAGTTTTCTCTCCTGCGGTGTCAGTTCATTGATGAGTGGGTGTGTGGGTTCGTGTCGTAATTAGGACGGTCTCATTAATGACGTTCGAGACGGATTTCTATTGTGCCATTCAGGTCACATGCGCATGGACGACACTAACAGAAATGCATGCATGTTCTCCTAGTACTTACGCGCTCCTACCATGGTTTTACGGGCGATTCGACGAGTGTGGGTGTACCGGCGGTGGTATCGAAACGGTGGTGTTGCTTCGATCCAGAAACGATGGACCTCCAACGCGATCGGTTTTGATGGTACTTCCCCACGGGAAACGCGGGCTTACGCGGGAACGCGGCACGTGCGTTCGATTGCCCTCGAACAAGATAGCTGTTACTCGATGGGACGAGATTGCGATGGTCTGCCTGTCTAGGGTGCGGAAAAAGTGTATGCAACCCTCTTCCGGCCACGTGTGCCCCGGGAACTCTCAGAAATCGCAATGTGGGGTCAAAAGCGGTTTCTAACACAAGGTGTCACACAAATTACACTTAGACCGCCTGCTAACTCGTATTTGACTAACGATAAGCACTAAAGGGAAGGATACTTTGATTAGTTATATCTACTTATTTAGAATCTTCATGTACTAGTACCTATTAGAACACAACACGACACGAGACAAGTTTTCAACCACTCTTGCCTCTTCCACAATACGATTCGAAGTGGACGAGACTAGGAATTGTCCTCAGAAAAACGGATCCGAAAGTTTAGAAAGCATGCTGACCTCTCTTTCCAGCGGCTGTTTTAAAGCGAACAGTCAAATCGCTCCCAAGTTCGGTTGGAGTGGGCTTAGCTCAACGGTTCCTGAATGGAAACCTGGCCAGGTCGATGCCCGCCAATAGCATCGCAAATTTGCATTCGATCGTGATCGAGCGATTTTTAATTTTCGGCGCTTGTAACTGAGTTGGGGACTCATTTAAGCAATCGTATGTCAGTTGCAACTCTGTGAAGAATGTGATCTAGTGCGGTGGACAAAGTTTAAAGTTAAAATTAAAAAACGAATGAACATGCAGAAACGTGAAATAACGAAAACCAATAAATATTTACAGTGAAAGGAAACAAAAAAGCGTACTTGTTATAACACAAGAGTGCGATGTTTTGCAGGCTCGTGCTTCAACATATGCCCCAATCGTATATTCCAACGGATTAAGATCCGGACTGCTAGGGGGCCACAAATCTTTCGACCAAAATTTCATGTTGTTCTTCAGCCATTGTTGGGTCGATTGGACGTGTGACATGGCGCTCCATCATGCTGTACGACAACGTTATGATCATCGGAGAATTTGGCCTTTACCCAGGCAGGCACTTGGTCCTTTAAAATACCGATAAATAATTCTGTATTGATTTTAAACCCAACATAAATGAAAACAAGCGGAAGTTTCAAACCGTTGGACGCCACCAGCCAAACATCATGACATCAGCCGGATTGCTTTGGAATTTAAGCTTCATTTTCTCCAGAACATCCCCGATTTTCTTCGGTGAAATGAACCAATCCGTGCGGCCGTTGGCGTCAGCATCGATGCTGAAAAGCTATTCGCGTCGGAGAACAGGATCATATTTTTTCCCTTTTTCAACAAAGAAAGCAATCTTTTTGAACGAGTCACTCGTAGTTCCTATACCCGGTCCGTAATCAAGTGGCGTTTAACTCAAGCTCTGGAAGTCTCTCTTGCGCAAGTCTTCTTTGATGGTTTTCGCATGGATTTCTCAGAAATTTTGACTTCCTTGGCAAGTTTCTATGGAACGCACCAGGTTGCGAGCAATCTTTCCACGAGCCGATTCGATCACGTTTGGGATACGTGCAAACCATGGACGTCCACTTCCCGGCTTCCGCTGCTTAGACCCATCCTGCAGAGACGTTTTAAGGCGATAAACTGTGGCCAAAAGACATCCTACCACCATAGCAATCTCAATCGGCGTCTTCTGGGCGAGCAACAAACTAGTAACCACTTCTTTTGCGTAGATTTTTAGAAATTTGCCATAAAGCAATTACAATCTCTCGGTGCAGCATTAGAAGTAAACATAAACAAATATACTTTCAACAGAAATTAGTCACTAGTTACTCGAATTAACCCAATGCACAGGATTTTGTTTTTACACGATTTTTTTTCGCTCGTGTTTTTGATATTATGACTTCATTTTTCCTCCAAAATCTACGCTTTATCTATGTTTAAAAAAATCCAGCATAGTTCAAAGAAAAATCATATGATAATTAATATGCGTTAAACATTTAGGATGAGTGGAAAATTGAGAAAATTTAAATCGTGTAAAAACAGAATCTAGTGTATTCAGATCAGTGGTGCAATTTATCAACAATGCCTGCTGAGTGTGATTCTTTTGTTTTGTATTTTTCTCTTCTCCTCTTTGCCTATGACGGTGCCTTTCAGTCATAACGACAAAGCAGGAGTAGCTTAGCAAACTCGGTTTGCCAACAGCGGGCTGAAGCTGATGATCATTCGGCACAAATTTCCTGTCATTGTCTTTCAAGTGATAGTATTCACCCATGCATTTATATAGGGCTGTCGCATTCACACAGCAGCGAGTGAACTGAATAGACTGTCAGTGCGGGCTGCGTGTGCAATGAGAAGAGAGGTCTTTTGTTTACTTTATCTTTGATTGTTGCTGCTAACCATTTTCAGTTTTCACTGCTAGGAAGTGAGTGTGAAGAGGGAATGGTATCAATATCCAACAAATTTCAGTCACTGAGATTGAGAATTCGCACCACTGATTCAGATTCAATCATTATTTTATGCCGCACCCTGTAAATGAACAAACATGTTCGGATCAAAGATAAGTTTTAAAAATGATATAGAAAAATGATAAACTATAATTATTATTAATTAATAATTATCAATTATATTCTTTTTATTAAGAATCAAAAGGATTCAGAAAGTGTGAATGCACCTCAGATATTCTCATGACAAGTGGGTGCAATTATGCAGAGCTTTTTGTATATGACTATAGCTTCAAAACGGATACGTTCTTGAAACCGGCTATAAAAGATACAATTGAGTTGACTTTCCACATTTTTGAGCGATTTTGTTATCCGACCTCCAAACTGTCGGTGACCTTGTTGAACTTGTCACCACCAACGACGGTATCCAACAATAATTGTTTTCATATTTTAAGTCACGTATTTTTTTTTTTTCAAAACCAGTGAGTAATCGAATGAATTATTTTTGATGCATGATGATGACTACATGCCTCAGTACCTACATCAAACTGTTTTACGTAGTTTACGTTGGGCGAGTGGGTCTTGTACATAGCCCTTCAGATTTTAGACTACCAAATAACACAAGCAAGACCATGCTGAAGGTGGCTGGGTTCAATTCCCGGTCTGGTCTAGACAATTTTCGGATTGGAAATTGTCTCGACTTCCCTGGGCATAAAAGTATCATCGTGTTAGCCTCATGATATACGAATGTTAAAATGGTAACTTGGCTTAGAAACCTCGCAGTTAATAACTGTGGAAGTGCTCAATGAACACTAAGCTGCGAGGCGGCAATGTCCCAGTGGGGGATGTAATGCCAATGAAGAAATAACACAAGGTTTGCATAAATTGCGTTGAAAAGTAAAAATTAATCATAGGTATTGCCTTAGGAGCTTATTATACATTCTTACCCTTTATGGAGATTTGAAATATTTCTATTTGTCTACCAAACAAAAAAACAACTTTGAGTGGAGAGGGAGAAGCGTCTGGATCCCTTCGCCAGACGAAGTGACCTTAGCAGGTTGCCCCACCGATCGTCAGGGGCAGGCGATACAGAAGAGCGTGGCAGGTCGGAGGAGCCGCTCATCGAGATCAAGATGGACGGAGCTACACTGACCAGGGTCGGAGCGGAGGCCAGAAAATGGAGGTGATTACAGACGTTACGGACGTAATCATGCTCTTTCTGGACAACAACGGCAGGTAGCACAGCAAGGACCTTAAGAAGTCCGTGCTAACCCTCTTCAACATGGTTGTAGAAGCAAAGCAGCCCAAGTAAAATTTTAAGATGTATCATTCTCTATAAGAGGTTTTCATGGCCAGTTGCTAATAAAACTAATAACTCCACCCAAACCTCTTCATTACATCATTAAGTTAGCCTTCCGGCCTAATGGACCAATCTAGAAGAAGTTATTAAAACCGTATTAAGAGTAGTGAGAAGAAGAAGAAGAAGAAGAAGAAGAAGAGCAGTAATTAAACTGCAATAAAACATTGTATTGAATTTGTTGATACTCTATAAGAGGTTGTGACCATCATAAGAGTAACAATAAAACTGTTTTAATTTAATATTATGGATTATATTTATTGTCATTCCATTGTCCCCTATGTGAATTTGATGTGTGGAAAATAATGCTTCTGATTTTACTTGCAATGGTTGATTTTAAAAATGAAGTATTATTTAAGTAGTTCATACAACAGAATGACATGCGCAACCAAATTTATCGTGAACATTGAGTTTGTAGAAGCTTAAAATTAACGCGCCTCGAAATTATTGGAAAATCACATGAAAATAGAAAATTCAACACCCAAAAAACAAATCTTACAATTATTCATAAAATCGTGGCATATACAAATCTGTAAGGTTTTTATACAGAAATTGAATTAAAATCTTCCAAAAATTGTATATGCCCAATTATTATACAGTTTCTGTAAGGTTCTTATGCAGAACTGTATTAAAATCTGCCATCCGCTGGTTGGGTGAATAATTTTCCAAACTACTCAAAATATTTCTATTTCAAATAGTTTGTAATAAAGTTACCGTGCATCTATCAAAAAACCTCAGAAATACTTTAATTCCACTATTGAATAGTCTGTTTGATCGTAATTGATGCATTTTTTAAGATTACGGCTATGACTATTTCAACATGGCGTCATTCCTTTTTATGAAAACAAAAAATATAAATAAAATAAATAGCTCGATGGCTTTTGTGATACTACAATAACTACTACAATAATTCTCCTTATTAGTTACTAAAACTTTGTCATGATTACACTTCCCCACAACAGATGGCCTTCGGTTCGATAACATGCAGCCTAGTGGCAGAGGCGGGAAGCACTTTTTCATCCTACGGGCAACGATGCCAAATCTGTGGAAATTAAAGCTCTCGGAGGATTTGCGGATCCGTATAAGAAATCTGCGAATGTTAGTAATTTCCTCAAATTGGTAAAGCTACGAATGTATGGAATATTACCCATTCGTATTTTTGGTGTAATTTGTAGGAATAAAATATCTGTATATTACAAAGGCAAATTCTTTAACCAGAAGGACATGTGCGTGAAGAAAAACGCAAAAAAATATTTCCTTCTTCACTTTTTTAGAAACCGGAAACTCGAAATCGCATCGGCTTTTCATGAAAAGCCGCAATCCAATTAGGTGCATATATTTGACAGCACTTCATATTTATGTGTCTCATTTACCAAATCAAAATCAAAACTAACATAAGAGTTACAGTTCAATAATTTTCAAATAACCCTGCTCATATAACATAATTACTATTGACAGAAATCGAATTGTTTTTGACAAACCTTTATTGGTATTATTGGATAACACCGGAAATTCTTATATCCAGGAGTCCATCTTAAGTTTATCAGAAACACATATCACTTACATTATGTCGGTAAACATATGCTAACCTCATTATGCGTCTTATTGCATAATTCACGTATAAGTTATACAGCAACACTGCTTTCCAAATTCAACATGGCAAATAGATCGAGCCACGTTGAGTAGTTTTAAAACAGTGACACAAACTGGTTTTATGACGCATTTGAAAGCAATAATAAAACTATTATTAAAACTTCAAAGCAAACAAAATTTTAGTTTTAAAATATGGTTTATAAGAGTTTTATGGATATCTCAAGAGTGGTATAAAATCTTTGTTCGTTAGCATTGTTTATGACCACCATAAAACAATAGGATTTAATTATTCCCACAATAAAGCCTTATTAAAATTCAAATAAAACCCAACGGTCACAAAATTGTTACTTGGGAGGAGTAGAAGTCCTTGCTGCAGGAACGGAAAATCCGCCAACTTTCCGAGGAGAAAGAGTTGGTAGTGAGCCAAGCGGCGAAGGGCAGGAAGGAAGCCGATTCTAAGATTCGAGTCCTTACTGAAAAAAAAGCTGCTGACAGAAAGCCAGACTGCAGAACTCCGCAAATGCATGGCTGCCACTGAAGCAACTCCAAAGCATAGTAAGGTCAGTATGGCAAATGACCTGAAGGGAGCTAGCGCCAAGCCGGTATTGCACAGGAAGGCTACTAAGATCCGTCGGGAAAAGGTTGAGCAGGTTGCCGAACCTAAGGAACGACGGAAACCTGTTCCTTTTTCTACGAGGACTAGCGAAGTTCACCGGGCCTGCCCTGGAGGGAAGTTCCGAACCCCAAAAAGGCGAAGTAGGAGCGAAAAGCGGCAGAGGAGGCGAAGGTGCCATTGGACAAGAAGGGAAGTGCCCGTAGAGGAAAGGGTATACCTTCCAATGGTCATGGCAGGAAGGACAGATACGAAGTAATTATCTTCAAGGCTGATGGTAAAAGCTATGCTGACGTTCTGAAGATTTTGCAGGGCGATAAAAAGCTTACTGGCCTAGGGGATGATGTCAACTGCATCCATAGAACGCAGAAGAGCGAGATGATCCTCGTCCTGAAGCGGGATACTGCGCGGAAGAGTCCCGCGTATAAAAAGTTGGCAGAAGAGGGGTTCTTTCTAAAATTACGTAACGCAAAATTTGGTGATTTTGGACCCCCACCCTCCCCCTCGTATGGAAGGGTTCGTTTTTTTTGTATGGATCGTAACGCTCGGCTTAACCCCCTCCCTCCCCCTTCAGCGTTACGTAATTTGTGAAAGGCCCCAGAGGTGCTGGGTAATGCGGTTCAGGTGAGAGCCCTATGCCCAGTGGAGGTAATCCAATGCCGAGGCCTGGACAGAATTAGCGAAGCCGGTGAACTGGTAGCTGCATTGAGAGATCAGTGTGACGATGAAATCCAGGATACCGCGATTCGGTTGCGGAATGGTTCTGCTGGAACGCAGGATGCCTCATTCCAGGTACCTCTGGCTGACGCCAAGAAGGTACTGGATAAGACCAAACTGAAGGTGGGTGGTCGGTATGCTCGGTGAGCGCAAACCAACAACATCAGGCCTTATTCAAGTGCTTCGATTACGGACATAAGTCATATGATTGCAAAGGTCCTGATCGGAGTCGGTTTGCTAGAGGTGTGGAGCTGAAGGTCACAAGGCCCATCCAGTGGGCAGCACATACCTTGCTTTACCATCCGGATCTCAAGCAACCGTTTTACGTACAAACCGATAGCTCAACTAGAGGGATCGGAGCAGTTCTGTTCCAAAAAGATAAAGGGGGAAATAACTGCATAATTTCATATGCAAGCCGAGCTCTTAAACCTGCTGAAACAAACTATACGGTAACCGAAGTAGAAGCTCTGGCAATTATCTGGGCGTTAGATAAATGGCGGCAATATCTGTTAGGAAGACCCATTAAAATAATCACCGATCACAAGGCTCTCATTTTCCTTAAGCGTTTAACGGGCGTTTAACTCGTTGGATACTATTTCTACAACAATACGATTATGAGATAGAGCATATCAAGGGTACAGCAAACACAATTGCAGATGTTCTTTCACGATACCCGGTGGATCAGAATCTCGACGGCATGAGGGAAAATAACACATCCTACGTAGTTGCGCCCATTAAAAGTCGTTTATCGCCTTTCGAAAAAGAGTTTAAAATTTCCATGAAATATTTGGCAAGACAGCAAGACCAAGAGGTACATATTAGCAAAATCAAGCAAATCGTTCCGCTATCGGAAGAGAGGTTGAAGGGGAAAACTAAGGCACGTAAGGATGAAGACTGGCGAATCTGGATACCAAAACCGTTAATTCAATCAGTGCTAAGATTCTACCATGAAGAGAGAGGACATTTCGGAGTATTTAAAACAACCAATGCCTTGAAGCAAACTGTGTACTGGAGAGGTCTACGTAAGGAAGTAAAAGCTTTTGTGAAACATTGTTTGATTTGCCAGCTGGCAAAGAATAAGAATTTTAAGATGGTAGGAAAGTGTCGAAGCATCCTCTCTCAATCTAAGAATCAGATTTTGTCTTTGGACCTATATGGCCCACTTCCCACGAGCACAGTATGCGTTAAGCACATTCTGGTAATTTTGGATGTCTTCACTAAATTTGTGACCTTGTGCAGCATAAGGAAACCAACCTCGCGCGTACTTTGGCATCGGGTCGAACAGTACATCAGCGACCATGGAAAACCCGAAGCCGTACTCTGTGATCAGGGTTCTCAATCTCTCTTTATCTGGCATATTTGTATGACAAGGAGTCATCATTTTGCCATGAAGGAATGACACCCATCAGCATCAAAATCAACCTGGCATCACAAGGGCTTCCAACCACAGATGAGGAACTTCGGAAAATCTTCTTCGATGTGCATGCGGAGTATGGCGTTTCTAAGAAGGCGACAATTGATGATCTGGAATCTTACCGTCGTCATCTTAGTAACCTGAGAATACAACATCTGCAACACATAAGGGACAGCGTCAACAAATTTCACAATCTAAATTTTCAAAAGTAACGACTCATTTCGACGAGAAAGAGGTAAATATTTTACAACCGACGTACTTCCAAAACTTCTTCACCTAAACAGAATGCGACTGAAATTTTGATATATTGTCAAAATTTCAATCGCATGAAAAGCCCAGCGAAAATTAAGAAAATTCATAATAACATTTTAAGCTCGTCCTTTTCGGTTATTTTGGCAACTGAAACCAGCTGGGATGAAAGCGTAAGGAATGAAGAACTTTTTGGAAGTAGCTTTAATGTATTCAGGGATGACCGCGATTTCTCAGAATCTAACAAAAAGTCTGGCGGTGGCGTTCTAATTGCAATCTGCATAAATTTTGATTCAGAAATAATAACTACCAAAAAATACAAGAACTTTGAACACGTCTGGGTGAAATCTAATATTGCAGGAGAAACCCATGTTTTCTCTTCTGTGTATTTTCCACCGGACCATGCGCAAACAATTTCTTATGAAAGCTTTTTAAAAACTGCGGAAGAAATTTTATCGCAACTTTCACCTGAAGTCAAAGTACATATTTATGGAGATTTTAATCAACGCACCGCTGACTTTATTCCGATGACTAAGAATCAACAGAACTGCTACCTAGACCTTCTATTAACGAATATACAGGAAGATTTTTGTGTGTCAGAATCATTGAATCCCTTATGGAAAAACGAAACATTCCACACAGCTATTGAATACTCTCTGTTTGTTCATGATTATCAAAAACCCAGCGACTGTGACTTCGAAGAAGTCCTTGATTACCATAAAGCAAACTATGACAACATAAGACATAAGCTAAGTAGATTAAACTGGAAGCAAATTTTAGAGAATGAAGGGAATATCGAATCTTCCGTTGATGTCTTTTATAACATCATTTTCAATATTATTACTGAAGAGGTTCCAATAAGGAAAAAAAGACGGAACGGAAATTCGAAATATCCAATTTGGTATAATAGACAGATAAAAAATTTAAGGAATCGCAAACAAAAATTACATAAAAATTACAAACTAGACAATTCGAATGAAAATTTATTTAGACATCTGCGATCAATTAAAACTAGCAATTGATGTAGCATTTGAAGAGTATAATACGAAAACAAAAAACGAAATAAAGTCATGCCCAAAGAACTTCTTCAATTACGTAAAATCAAAATTAAAATCAGACAACTTTCCCTCATCCATGTATCTAGATGAACGCGTCGGTAATTCCTCGGAAGACATCTGTAATCTCTTTGGAGATTTCTTCCAAGAAATATACACCACCTTTTCGGAACAAGATCGCGACCTTGATTTTTTTGCGCCATGTCCCAGAATTTGCTAGGGATATTGGTGTTAATCAGATCATGGTAAACGATATTCTAAACGCTTTAAAAACATAGATGCATCTAAAGGCTCTGGCCCTGACGGCATTCCACCGATATTTTTGAAGAGTCTGGCTAAAGAGCTGACGGCACCTTTATTTTGGCTCTTCAGATTGTCACCGGAATCCGGAAGTTTTCCCAGGGTATGGAAAAGCTCCTACCTTGTGCCCATCTTCAAATCAGGCAAAAAATCGGACATTTGTAATTACCGTGGAATAGCCATTATCTCTTGCATTCCCAAACTTTTTGAATCTATTATTAATGAAAAATTATTTTCACAACTTAAAAACAGAATTACAAATAAACAGCACGGATTTTTTAAAGGTCGCTCAACCGCTACAAATTTAATAGAATTCATTGATTATACTCTTCATGCGATGGATAATGGTAACTACGTGGAAGCTCTGTACACTGACTTTAGCAAGGCATTTGATCGCATTGACATTCCATTGTTACTCTTCAAATTGCAAAAAATTGGAATTGAGCCAGGACTCCTTAGATGGCTTGAATCTTACCTCACAGACCGGCAACAAATAATTAAATTTAATAGAAAGAAATCCAATCCCATTCAAGTCACTTCAGGAGTTCCACAAGGCTCCCATCTTGGCCCTCTTTTATTTATATTGTATGTAAATGACATTTTCCTCATTCTCAAAAATATAAAGCTTTTAATTTATGCCGATGACATAAAGTTATTTATGGAAATAAAAAATGAAGGCGACATTATCGTATTCCAGAAAGAAATACAGATGTTTTATACATGGTGCAGAAAAGCCTATTGCAACTAAATGTAAAGAAATGCAACATCATATCATTCAGCAGAAAAAGAACAACACCAAATACACAAATTGTACTAGGAAACAAAACTGTAGAAAGAAGTGAAAGAGTTAGGGATTTAGGAGTGATTTTAGATTCAAAACTAACTCTTGTTGATCACTATAACACAATCATTCACAAAGCTAATAATATGCTAGGCTTTATCAAGCGCTTCTGTTTCAACTTTCAGGATCCCTACACAATCAAAACACTATATATTTCATATGTACGATCCATACTGGAGTATTGTAGCATTGTATGGTCGCCTTACTTAACCTCACATGAAGAAAGAATAGAATCAGTACAAAAACAATTTCTACTATACGCTCTTCGTAAATTAGGTTGGACGTCATTTCCTCTTCCATCTTATGAATCACGTTGCATGCTTATAAACATACAAATATTGAAACAGCGTCGAGAGTTTGCAACGGTTTCATTTGTTAACGATATAGTATCTCAACGTGTTGACTCAACTGAAATTTTGTCGAAATTAAATTTTTACATACCTTCTCGGCTACTTCGACATAGGACTTTATTTTTCACTAACCACCGCCGAACAAATTACGCCAAATTTGGACCTCTTAACCGAATGATGGCTGTTTATAATCAACACTGCGAAGCTATTGACTTAACAATGTCTCGGCATAACATTAAACAATATTTTCAAAACACGAACATAAGGAATTCAACAATTTAAATTCATAATTACAAACAACTTTAGCAAAAAAAATTTTTTTTTAATGTTTTTTATTGTATTTCATAATCTACTATAGCATTACGAAAGAAAAAAAAACATGTATATGTATTTGTACTAGTCTACGTCGGTTGACGAAATAAATAAATAAATAAATAAATAAAATCTACATCGAAGTATTGGATGGAAAACTGTAAGCTTCAAAATGTTCGATTGATCCATACGTACGTCATCCACAACCGAACCCAGTTGAGAGAGTTATGCGAGAGATTTCCAGGATGTGCCGTACTTACTGTCAAGCCAACCACAAAACTTGGGCCTGCAAGCTAGGGAAGTTTGCTGAACTAATGAATGCGGTTTGACATGAGTCCACAAATTGTTCGCCATATGAACTGCAATTTGGGAAAAAAAAAACCTACAGAATATCTGCGAAGTTTAATCAACTATCCACCCAGTGAAGCAGCGAGCGTTAATCTGGAGGTAGTAAAAGCAACAATGCGGAAAAAGGCTGAAGATCGAAATCGGAGAGCACCGCAGCAAACAAATACCTTCAAAGTTGGGGATTTGGTGCTCATTCGCGCAAATCCAGTATCTTCAGAGTCAGAGGGAGAAATTAAAAAGTTTTTTATGGTGCACGAAGGGCCATATAAAGTTGACAACATGGCAAGGAGAGAGGAAGGTTTCATATTAGTACAATGAAACCATACTTCGGACCCACCGGTCCAACACAGTAAAAAAACAGACAGAACCAAGGAGTGGCAAGAATTGTTATGAATCACGAAACTGCAGAATGTGCCATTCTTTGTAATCGCTGGAGGGGGGTGTTGTAACGGTCCACCCTACAGCACCGTATGAATCGTGATAGAGGGGATAGAGAAAGGAGTCTTGACCTAGACAGGTGAGTGATCAGTCGCTATTCGGTATTCGGTTTACTAACCATTAGTAGAAATTAGATATTATTTTTCGAACGTATATTCGGTCGAGTGCGGTAAAAGTATAGCTAGTAGCGGTACCTAAATAATATCGTTACACTGAACATATATTTATCTCATCGCAAAACAGAGAAATACAACACCAATCTTGTCGCTTCTTTTTGCTAACATGCGTGCTCATCGCTGAAAAAAATCACAAAAATAAAAAACAAATCAAATTCCTTTTCACCACTTTATTTTTGATAGGATGAAGTGCCGAACCGTTCCCCTATGTGTCGCTTTTTCAGATTACGGCTGTGTAAGGTTCTTATGCAAAACGAGTTAAAATATCCCATCTGCTGGTTTGGTATATAGGCCATATGATTATGTTTTGGCAAAAAAGTAGATAGCTTTAGATGCATCTTGATTGTCGTGATTAGACATCCATGTCATTAGAGGATCCGCAGCTATGATTTCTTCGTATTCCCAAGTGTCCTTCCGCCTCATAAATTGTACAGAATACTTCAAACGAGAGCAAACTGCTCATAAAAAATATATCAATTCATGTAGCAGCTTCAATACCCTCCTTACGAATCGATCTAACCAATCATTATTCAAAGAACCTACACTGGAATATCTTTTGTTATACTTTGTACGATAATACGTTTTACTTTTACTATTCAAGCGTAGTTTCTGATACGAACCAATTTACTCATATAAGCAACACCCCCTTCGTATTGATTGGTATGACACTTGACCTTCTGAACCTTTTCCCAAAATATCCGTTTTCTAATGAACTACGCTTCTGCCATTCAGTACACCTTCTTCATACACGAGTGAAACAAAAACGTCGTTGTCGTCGCGAAACCGGGGAGGATCCGGACACGTTTTATCAATATTCATCATCACGATCACGCCAAACAGTCTCAATGACCCCCGGGCGACACTTGAGCACCGAGAGCAGCATCCAGGCATCGCAACGAGGGGTAGAGGCAGCAGCCTGACTATCAGGCGGCATCAGCGCAGTCGATGCAGCAGGCAGCGTGCTCAACGACGAACGAGAGAAATGACCACATCGCTAAACGATCACCATTATTTTCGCATAAAATTTCAAACCCCTTCTGAATTTTGCATTCTGGCGGTGATCAACTGCGTGCCGCTCTTCAAGCCAAGTCAAGTGGCTGGCCGTGGTCATATGTGTGGTATTGCTGAGATTTTGCTTCCTCGGGGAAATATAATCTCGAGTTAGTCGTTTTTGGGTATGGTACCGAACCAATCATCAACCAAGAAAGTGCGGTCAAAACGGGAGAAGCGGAGAAGCTGAGTATGGGCAAGCAATCGTTTAGCAAATAAACGCAAGCATAAACGATGATGCGAGCTACCGTTTCTTCTATCGCGAATGTTAACTTTTAGGATGATGGCTAGAATAGCTAAGAAGAGATTAACATTGAACTGGTGCCAGCGAAAGTGGTACATGTCACATTAAGTAAATTTTAGAGGAGACGCATTTTTCCAAAAACTTCAAATAATAAATTCAAATGAACAACAAAGCAATGAAAAGGAATTTTATTTGTTGCTTATTTGATTTTGATTTTGATATTTGATTTTTTCCAAGTTAGCAAGAAGAAACGACAAAGTTGGTGCTGAATTTCTTTGTTTTGCGATGAGATGAGATGAGATGGAAAACGGAACAGTTCCCCTACATTATTTACCTTATTGCTTGGGCAGAAACTTAAAATTCACGAGCTGTCATTTCCCTGATCTTTATTAAACATCGATGTTTGTCGTTAGATTTCTAAGCTCTCAACTACATCAAGTTTCGACGGCGAAGAGACATTTCTTAAAATTCTAATATTTGATGTCTTAATTAGGTGATTTTTCTAATGCACGTGCTCTGCTACCTTAGATCTAAATTCGTAATGCAATCCCTCATCATATTACCTTTTCCCCATGCTTACTTCCGCTATATGTTGCTTGAACCTCACCTAATGATCTTTTCGTATGACCTACTGATTTTTTTCACGATGAGAGCAACTTGATCTATAAATGCATGCCTTATTCAACATTTATACTTTATCCTTTGTAGAACCCATCAATGACTTGAGTTGCTGGAGCATATTAGACCATTGAAGGAGAGCGCGGTCTTCCTAAAGAAAGCAAAAGGAGAAGCTGACACCCCTAAATCATAAGACTAAGATGGGATCTCACAGCCCTAAATTCATCAATAAGAAAGAAGAGACGGGACTCATCAAGACATCGACAATGCGACAAAGCGAAATCGGCAGAGGAAGCTCGATACGACAAACCGACAGATAATCGATGGATCATCGTTAAACGTTCGACGCAACAGTTTACGGAGAAACAATTAACCCATCTCAACAAGGGATTATGAATTATACAGGGATTATACTTAAATACTCTAAATGTCATGTCAAACTGTCAAAAAAAATTGCCTCTGGCCACAGGAGCAGATTTATTTGCACAAAGTGAAGACAGCAATTTCCCGAAACATCGAGCAACAGGATCAGAACACAACGAGGAACATCGCAGCAGTTACCATTAAAGAAGAACAGCACGGGGCAACGATCAAAGATGAGAGGCGGATTTTGAAGGAACTGAATAAGAAAACAATCTACCACATGGAAGCAGACAAAGGCAATGCAGTGGAGACAATAGACGAATATGACTTCGGCGAACAGTGAACGACCAAATTCAACGGAGGACCTCACAAGCATTTAAGAGTCGAATGTCAGAATCAACAAGACTAATGTACAAAACGATAAAGGAGTGTAAGGCAATCATCAGAGAAGCACAAACGAATCGACCTGTCACTGACGCCCTCTGATTTTCCACCTCTTTTTGTCTGAGTGCATGGTCCACCCTAAATTTAGGCGGAATGCTCATCCAGAAATTTATGGGGTTGATGTCAGGCCCTGCAAACCAGCTTTAAAAAAAACTGGTTTGCAGCAACGAATAATCAACGAGAGAACCGGAACAATCGGTGAAGACCACAGTGACGAAAAGGGACTAGCGATTGTAAAGTCGGTTCGTGGAACTGCAAATCTCTCAACTTCATCGAGAGCACACGCAAAATCGCCGATGTGCTCAAAGACCATGGATTTAGCATCTTAGCGCTGCAGGAGGTTTGTTGGAAGCGATCAATGGTGCGAATGTTTAGAGCTAATCATACCTTCTGGCAGAGCTGCGGCAACACACACGAGCTGGGAACAGCTTTCATAGTGATGAGCGATATGCAAAGACGCGTAATCGAGTGGTGGCCGATCAATGAGAGAATGTGCAGCTTGAAAAACAAAGGCTGATTCTTCAACTTGAGCATTATCAACCACCATAGTAAGATCTTAATATATAATATTGTGAAAGCGAGGGCTGGCAGTCTGACATTCTACTCTCTTAGTAGTGGCGGATGACACTGACTCCTAACGGCGAGTGGGCTAATGGCTAGGCTGTCTTCCGTCCACCAAAAACCGTGGCGGGCCTTGTATCACGCTGTCCAATCCTGCCACCAAGCTTTGCCTGCTTTCGCTGATCTGGCTCTGAACACGTAAGTGTCAACCCTTGCATGGCCTCCCTGCAAGGCATGTAGAGATAACCATTTGATCATTAAGGGCGACTACTCCAGTAGGATTCTACGGCAACCACAGGGAGGACCCAATTAAAATGAGTGAATCGAAAAATAATTCTTTGGACAATGCGTTAGGCATGGAAGATATCATCGAGTTCGCAAGCGCACGGCAGAACATCAGTAAGGAACTGAAACAGAACCTTCGGATGCTCCGCCAAGGCTGTTCGAGTCGCAAGACAAGAACAGGATGCGTTTATCAGGCGGGTGGTGGGAATAGAGAAGGCCGACAAAGGTGCCCAAATGGATACCTTCTCCTTCCTTGGAGGAGCGACTATGGCCCAAGAGGCGATTGATTTCGCCTTGACGGCCAATGAAGAAAAGACTGCGCATAACCCGAAACAGCTTAGGCGGAAATTCGGCGAAGGCGCTCAGAGCAAAGCCAAACGACATAAGGGCAAAACGTCGCCTGGCCGGAACAGATCGGGGTGGAGTGGATCCCGAAGGGCGTCGACCCAAAAAGACGATTTCTCGGCCCAAAAAGGCGAAAGGCACACATTAGACGCAAGCCGCCGGGCCGCAAGAGGCGATGGAGCTCCGAACAGCGCTCTCAAGGCAGCAATCATGGCGAACCCGAACATGTTCAGGATAGCTATGCAGAGATGCCTTGATAAGTGTGGATTCCGCGAAAGATGGAAAAGGCAGAATTTGGTGTTGTTGCCGAAGATCGAGAAGCCGCCGGGCGATGATAGGCAAATTGCTAGAGAGGATCATCCTCAACAGGCGAACCCCGCACTCCGCGAGTACGGACGGCCTGTCAAGCAATCAGTTTGGTTTTCGCAAGGGTAAGTCCACGTTGGACGCTAATAGCTCGGTGGTGAAGACCGTCGAGAAACGAATCCAACAGAAAAGGCGAGGTATTCGATACTGTGCGTTAATGACAATTTATGTTAAGAACCCATTCAATAGCGCTTTCGTTACACCGGCTTAGCATTCCGGTGGGACTGTACCGGATTTCAGAAAACTATTTCCAGAACCGTGTACTATTATACGAGACCGATGCCGGTCAGAGAAGCGTTTCTATTCCCGCAGGAGTTCCGCAAGATTCAATACTAGGCCCGATATGATGGAACCTTATGTATGACGGGGTTCTGAAGGCAGAGGTGACTGACCGCAGCACACGGGATCAGCACAATGGCAGATTGAATGAGCACTAGAGGCCTGAAGCACGCGCAACATAAGACGGAGGTGGTTATCGCCAACAACCGCAAGTCAGTTCAACATGCAGTGATTCATGTGGGTGAAATCGCGATCGCATCAAACCGGAGTTTGAAGCTCCTTGGAGTCGGTATTGACGACAAGCTGACCTGGCAGCCATGTCGACTATGCGTACAAAAGGGCTTTGACTGCTGTTGCGGCATTATCCAGGATGATGTCCAGCAGTTCCAAGGTGTGTGCCTGTAGACGTAAGCTATTAATAGGCGTTACCGTATTCTATTCTTATTGTGAAAAAAAAGTCATCGACACTGGCTCTACCTGAGTGGCTGACAGATACAGCCATGAACAGAGGAGAGGAAGAGGTGGAGTATATGAGCCGGTGCCAGAGTAAGTAGAACCATTTTTGTCGATTTTGTGTTTAAAAACCATTTTTGTCTACACCAACGGCTTGTGTTTGCAAAGATCTAGTAAAAGGAATAACGAAAAAGTGATTTTTGACAACTAAATCTGGAGATGTGCGCTTTTTAATTTCAGATATATACCTATCACAATGGCAATTGCGTTTTCAGGAAAAGTGGTGTACAATTTGACGACATGCATGTCTCCGCAACAGATTTCAGCCCTATTCTGAATTTCAAGATGGCTTACTGCCGTTTAAAATATTTTTATAAATGTAATGTACATGTACCACTTTTACTGGCAACGATCTTCGCTTTCGGTTCCATTTTGTGGCTCAAATTAGTATAAAGAAAACTTTTTTTTAATTTTTTCGATTGGCCGCCTTCTTGTTACTTTCTATTTGATGCTCTCATGCACTGGACAAAATTTCAGCCAAATCGGTCAACAAGTGGTACAAACTCGTCTAATAACAAGTGATTTGCAGTTAGACGTTACAATTTACAATGAAGAACTATGATACTCATTCGGGTCAAGAAGAATTTAATATAGAATGTTATAAGGTACACTGGGGGAAGTGGAAAAGGAAAAATCGATAGTGCATGTTTGAATTAGTGTAAAATCAGTTTAAATTATCTGAATGCGTTCAATCAAAATGGGCTATCAAAAACAGTCAATTGTGCACAAACTGTGCGGTAATTCATACCATTTTGGTCGCTTGAAATTTATGGAAATAGTTTTTATAATTAGGAGTTGTTTTTCCACGTACCCTAGTGGGGTGGGGTAAGTGAAAAACTCATGTTACCTTGACCTTCAATAGTGATGAGTAGTTACATATAACTAAAATTTATACGATAATTGTTCTGAGTATCTTTTGTGGAATAATTTCATTACATTAACGGAATAGATCCTCAAGGAATTCTCGTAATAGCTAGGGGAGGGCTGGTTTTGCCTTCTCGAACACAAAGTGTACGTAAAATCTAATGTTCGCCCCAAAGATGAACTTTTTAAAGGAAGATTGGGACTTACAGGATTATAAACTAAACAACTTAGTTTAACGAATTGAGATAATGTCTGTATGTGCGTATTTGTATGTATGTGTGTGCGCAAAGCACGTACAAAATTATCAGCTATTCTTAATCATTTGTCCTCAACCAATTTGTTCGCAAAAAAATTGCATTCAACGGCGAAAGTTGTGATTAATGTGATTTATACAATATATTTACCTATCAGTGCTATTTTTAACTTTCTTATACATTTTTTTTCCATATGTAAAATATGTGAAAAGCATCAATACCGATAGGTGGATTAATCAGGAATTTTCTCTTTTATATTAGTCCATTCACCACTGAAATCACAATGATAACAAAGAAGGAACATATTAAGATTCACAGCTATCAAAATAAACCCTTGAGGGAAGAAAAAAAAAGCGTAATTAGAACATTATCCACTTCCCCCGCAGTGTTTGATACCTGTGGTAAGTGTAAAATCTTTGAATTATTTTCTTTCTTGATACAAACCACTACCAATTGAATGGGATTAGTTTAATTGTATTATAATGGTCTTTTTTTTTTTTTTTTTTTTTCCTCGTTTGTCGGGTGAAGATCACTGCGTCCAGATTTTAGGACTATTGTGATATACCCTTTTACTGTGAAATACGCAAGTTATCTCAGTAACATGTTTGTCACTGAGATACCTTGGTATCGACTGAACTCAAGACCATCTATTATTGATGAATAGAGATCCTGAGTTACAGTATGTGACTCCCCATTCTGGCGAGACTAGCTTTATGAAGCCAACCACGTCCTTGGGGATAAGATCCATATGTCAGCAGGCCCTAAAAGGGCTTGCTGAGAACTTTGAACCTACGTTGGGTGAGTGCACTGCAATAGCAGAGGATGTGTTCTGATGTTTCTCTCTCCTCGTCACAGAAGCGGCAATTTGAGGTTTGGATTGCTCCGATCTTTTGTAGATGGTATCTGCAGGGGCAGTGTCCAGTTATTAGACCGGTGTAGATGTTGAGATCCCTTTGTTGAGACCTAATAGTTGTTGGGTTTTCTTGGGGTTAATCGTTACGAGCCTTTTGGATTGGCTCGTATGGGGAAGTGCATTCCAGTTTGATGTGATTTGACTGACCATATATTTGTTCAGTTCCATTTTTACAGAGCAGTCTGAGATCCCGCAGAAGGGCTCAGGGCCAATGAACCTTTCATTAGATCCATTCCTGGCTAGCTCATCAGCAATCTCGTTTCCTCTAGACCCGTATGTCCTGGGATCCAATATAGGTAGACTCGATTGCGTATGGATAAGTTTTCAAAGCCAGAATGCATTCCCACACTAGCTTTGAGTTACAAGTGTAGTTATTAAGCGACTTAAGTGCCGCTTGGCTGTCAGAGAAAATACATATTTTTGCAAATCTATACTTTCTCCTCAGGCATAATAACACGCATTCTAATATTGCATATATTTCCGCCTGAAATACTGTGGGCCACTGTCCTAAGTGGACAGAAATTTTTGTTGTGGGGCCATAGATTCCGGATCCTGTCAGATTATTCATTTTCGAACCATCTGTGAAGAAATTTATAGAGCCTGTTGGAACGTTGGTCCACCTCCTTCCCACTCCTGGCGGGAAGGAATGAACACATCGTAAGGTAAGTCATAATTGACTACCGTTTCCATCCAGTCACTACAAATTCCTATTGCGGGATTTATGGCAAATTCATTTAATATGCTGAGGTGACCCGTAAGGTCTCCCGACAGCAGTGTGTTTGTTCTCTTTAACCTTAGAGCACTTTTTTCCGCTTCCAGCTTTATGAATTGATCTAACCGGGGCAGGTGAAGCATTGCGTCTAGGGCCAAAGTGGGTGTACTACGAACTGCACCAGTGATGGCTATGCAAGCGGTGCGTTGGATTTTGTTGAGCTTAGCCCTTGCAGCAGCCTCATTAGTTTTAGGCCACCAGA
Organism: Armigeres subalbatus; assembly: GCF_024139115.2. NCBI lineage: Eukaryota > Metazoa > Arthropoda > Insecta > Diptera > Culicidae > Armigeres > Armigeres subalbatus. Next base: position 223,722 of record NW_026942610.1, read on the forward strand.
CAAGGGAAGCGTAAGTTGTCCTGGGACGGACAATGGTTTTATATATCCACATGATCATACTTGGTTTTAGGCCCCATCTTTTACCAAGGGTTTTTGAACAAACCCAAAGTGTATTGAGACCTTTCTGCACAACTGATTGGAGATGAGAGTTCCAATTAAGCTTTGCGTCGAGTATGACACCTAGATATTTTACTTCACTTGAATAAACTAATTGTGTTTGATTCAAGAAAAGGGGTTTCAGTTGTACCTTTCTCCGTTTGGTGAAAGGGATAATGGAAGTTTGTAGGATTTATGCCTAGTTGATACTTTTGACACCAGGAAAAAGTGTGATTTAGGGCAGATTGCATTCTTTCCACGATAACACTTTCGAATTTGCCTCGTACAATAATGACAACGTCATCAGCATATCCAACCACTTCGAAGCCTCTTCTCTCTAAGCTGTCTAGAAGCTCATCCACCACCAGTGACCACAACAAAGGAGAAAGCACTCCGCCTTGCGGACACCCCTTGTTGCTTTAACAGTGATGTATGAACCGCTAAGCTCCGAGGAGATTTTCCGATTAGCTAGCATAGCATGTACCCAGGTAACAATGCATGGGTCGAATTTTCTCCTCAACATTGCTGACCCTATAGACGAATAAGAAGCGTTATCGAATGCGCCCTCAATATCAAGAAATGCTACAAGAGCAATTTCTTTTGCATTAAGTGTTTTTCGATTTTTGAACTACCGTATGTAGTGCCGAGATCGTAGATTTTCCACTTTGATAAGCGAATTGGTTTTTTGACAAAGGCATTGCTTTCATAAATTTGTGATTTATGTACTCGCATAGTACCTTTTCCATAATTTTGAGCATTACAGAGGATAAACTTATCGGCCTGAATGCTTTGGGGTTGGTTTTATCTCTCTTGCCTGCCTTCGGAATGAAGACAGCCCGGATTTGACGCCAATCGTTAGGTATGTGCCCCAAAATCAGACTCGCCTTAAAAATCTCAACCAAGGGTGGAACCAGTGTTTTCTCCTCTTTTGGATCAACGCTGGAAATATTCCATCCATGCCAGGAGACTTAAATGGCTCGAAAGATCTCACAGCCCTCTCAACCCTGGCCCGAGTGAAAGCTTCCTTTGCAACCTTTATTGCGTCTTTTTAGACCCAGAAACCCATGATTGGATCTCTTGTGGATCTGAGACAGCAATTCCAGTGCCTTGGTCGCCGATGCTCGACTCAGGGATTGAATCAGGGAAGTGGATCTTTAACAATTCGCTCAGTGTATCACTAGGCTCTACAGTGAGCGAACCATCCGTCTTTCGGAGGCTACCCACACCATTGGAGTGGTCTTTTGAAAGAGTTTTTGGAGTCTGGCCACTACGGGTGTATTCTCTATGCTTTCACACATTAGAATCCACGATTTCCGTTTGGCTGACCTTATTTCTTTGTTGTAGTTCGTCAGGGCCTTTCTGTATAGGCTCCAATCGCCGGTTCGCTTAGCACGATTGAACTCCCTACGCGCAGTTTTCCTAAGCTTCTCAAGAGTTTTATTCCACCATGGAACGTCTCTACTCGAACTAGTTGATTTAGTTGGACAGCTCTCTTGGTAGGCGTTAAGGATTTTGTTTTTAATGGATTTGGACGCATCTTCCAATTGTGTTATGGACTTGATGTGACTTTCTATGATGTACTCTTCGGATCGTAGGATAGCTGAGTAGGATTCCCAATCAGTTTTCTTAGGATCTTTAAACGTTTTTTCCATCGTTAGACCCCTTCCCATTCGAAGATGATGTGTTTATGGTCTGACATTGATATTTCTTCAGAAACATGCCAGTTTTTATTTTATCAGAGATAGACCGACTACATAGAGTCAAGTCCAAAACTTCCTGACGAATGGAGTTTTCAAACGTGGGCTTGTCACCAACATTACAAATGTCAATGTTCTTGGAAGAGAGAAACTGTAACAGGTACTCACCTCTGGTGTTTATATTGGTACTTCCCCATACGGTGTGATGTGCATTTGCGTCGCACCCTATGACGAAGGGGATGTTGTGTCGGTGGCTGTAGGCTACGAGCGCAGCTATTTCTGGAGGAGGGATTTCGTCCACGTCACCTGGGAAGTATGCCGAGACCACCAAGATCTCTACTCCCTCTGGCGGAAGGTACCTCCATCCTGACCGCTACGATGTCCCTTTTATGAATTCTGAAATTGGAAAGTATTTACAGTTGTTATGTAATAAAATAGCCGCTCTAGGAGAAAGCTGGCTGTCATCATATACCAACTTACATGAGTGTTGTGGAATACCTTGTATTCTGGATTTATTGACCCATGGCTCTTGAATGAGGGCCACGGTTAAATTCTCTTTGGTGAACCTCCGACAGAGCACACCCGTGGCGCTCTCAGCATGGTGGAGGTTCACTTGCAGAACTTTAGTCGCCATTTCCGGGTTCCTGCTTTTTCCGGACGACGACTGTCCGGCTTTGGATGTTGCGGATCATCAGGATGTCGTTTGGTATTACAGTCTGGGTTTTCTCTCTTCCCTGTAGCAACCTGGCCTGCCAGTTTCGCCTCTGTGGTCAAACTGTCGCTTTTTGCACCCCCTTTGCCCTGTTTAGATACCTTTGGTTTGGTACCACTAGAGCAGGGGGTCGCATGTAAGCTTCGAGCTTTTCCTTTAGAGGCGGATAGACTAGCCTTTATGGTGCTTTTGGGGTGAGATTTACTAACCTCGCCCGAACCGGAGGCTTCCTCAGATTTCTCTTGGGTCGGCCTTCCAGTTAGCCGAACCTCGCCCGAACAGGAGGCCTCCTCAGATTGCTCTTGGGTCGGCCTTCCAGTCGGATTGGCGGTAGCGGTAGTCGGTTGATCTGTAATCTTCCTTAGTTGGATTTCACCAAATCGGTAGTTGAGGGTGTATTTGGACTTCTTCAACTTTTCCATCGACGCACCCTCTACTGTGAAGATCCATTCAACATGAATATCTTTCAGAATGGATCGTTTCACAATACGCCAATTAGTTGTTGTGATATCATTTTGGCTTTCTATGAGAGCCTTTATTCGGTCGTCATCATAGCTGGAGCTTTGTGGGAAGAATGCTCGGATCATCTCTGGACGTGGAATCGCCACTTCGTCCATTGCCATCAGCTCTGCACCTTCCCAGGGTTTCATGGATGGGGATATTATCTTTAACCACTCAGCAGTCTCTTGATCCTTACAGATTAGAACCATGTAACCGGACTTGTAGATGAGGTTGTTGAATTTGGGTTTTATTGGCTCGTTTCGCTGTTGAACTACTCTGAGCAGGAGTGCTTCTTGTAGAAGGTCTAGCTGGGCTGTAGTGAGTTGGACGGTGGGAAAGTCTTTGGGTATTATCCTGACCTTCACGCTTTTGGCCATATCACTGTAGCTGATACCTGCTGTTTTCCTCATGGGTGGGTTTTGGTGTCCAGACACGTTTTTCTGAGGCGCGCGGTTTGAGGACTGTTGGGCGCGCTCTCTCGGATCCAGATTTTTTGTTTGGGGTCCTCTGTGGCGGATTTGTCTAGGTCGTTTCTCGAGCGTTTTGAGGAAGTGGGCTCGCTCTCCTTATTCAGGATTATGGACAAGGCCTCATTCCGGTCTTTTCCCTTCTCCCGGAGAGTTCTAAGCTGCTTCCTCTGCGAGCGTGTGAGTGTGGGGATTTTCTTTCTCGGAGCACCCTTGGCTTCCGTAGAACCCTTGTTATCTTCGGATCCTTTGCTACTTGCTAAAGATTTTTGGGGGTTGATGATGATCCTTATACCATCATCTTCGTTATCTTCCATGTCCAACAGGTTGGAGTCGGTCGATGAGGGGGGTTGTAGATCTGGATCAGCTTTGTCGAAACATGTGCTGCTCCGGGAGATAGGCGTTGAGGGGCAGGATATTTCCATCTTCTCCTGCGAACTACTGAGTAGCTGGTCTTCGGTAAGGCCAAGCTGACTCAGAGTATTCTCCACTTCGCTCTCACACGACTGAGAGAGGCAGTCGTCACCTTGAGGGTTGTTTGTAGAATTTGTACTCATTTTGGTCCCACGAGTAGCTAGGGAAATAAATGTCCGCTGCACCAGTGCCCCGCCGTAGTGCAGTAAGGGCTGCTTACTGGGGTGTTCGCCCTGGTGCACCCCAGGCTCCGTTCGCGGTTGAGCATGTTTAGAACTCCCTCAACCATTCAGCCCTCGGCACGGGTCGCATGACACCTTGGCATTGGGGTTTATCCATTTTTGCTTTACACGATGGCCATGAATAACAGCCATCGCAACCTTCCTCCTTTACCAGGGCTTAGGACCTGTAGCTCAAGTTCTCAATAGTTTCACAATCTTTCGGACATGCAACTACAGCGAACCATCATTGCTAGCGGAGTTATTATAATGGTCACCTGTGATATAAATTTACTTGAAAAAAGGACAATTGGTGCAAATAGGAATTGATTTTATGATTGCAAAAAAAACTTTTCGCGTAACCTAAAATTACAGTTCAAGCGTTAACTGTGTTAGAGTATGTATTATACAAATTTCAACATAGTATTAGTGTGAGCATCAAAGTATATTCTTGCTTAATGTTATGATGTGGTAAAAACTGTAAAGTATGTACAATTCCAATTTTTCGAATCGATTTTTACACTACCCCCTTTTTCCACTTCCCCCAGTGTACCTTACTGAAAACCGCGAAAAGATTAGTTTTTTTTTCGGCGAAGTTATTAGCATTTTTCTGCAGTGGGGTTCGAGCAAATTTCGTTTCTTTTACCTTTGAAAAGAAATAAATTCACCCATAAAACACTCCAGTAAAATGCTAATGTCTTTGCCCAATGAGCTCTAATCTTCTCGCGGTTTTCAGCATAACATTATGTATTTAATTTTACAAGAATGAGTATCATAGTTGTTCATCGTAAATTGTACCGTCCAACTGTAAATCACAGTTTTTCGATGTTTCTGCATAACCTTCACACTTAAAATAAATCGCAGATTTCTGTGAAATTTCACCGAAATCTCAACAGCAGAACTGTTCGGTAAAAATTTTACAGATTTTTTGGTGGTTTTGACAGTTGAACAAAGAAAAATACCGCAGAAAATCGGTGAAATAATTACCGAACAAATCTGCTGTTGAGATTTCGGTGAATTGAAGCAAAATTCACCGAAATCTGTGAAATGATTTAAGTTTGTAGCTCATTTTACAGTATTCGTTAAATTTTACCGAAATCTCAACCGCTGAACTGTTCGGTAAATTAATTTACAGATTTTTTGTAATTTTTTCCATTGCTCAACTGTCAAAATCACCGAAAATCAGTAAAATAATTTACCGAACAGTTCAGCGGTTGAGATTTCGCTAAAATTTTACCGAAGTCGGCGATTTATTTTAAGTGTGTACATTTTCCATATAAACTTCCAACAAGTTTAGCACCGCCCAAGCGTTGACCGATTTGGCTGAAATTTTGTCCAGACCGTCAGGGCATTAAATCTGATTTCAGAAAGTTAACTCTAGTGTCCCGCAGTAAGCACGCTCAAAGTAGGCCTTTCTACTGGCATTAATAGACTTAAGCGGGAAGCTGTCTTCTAACGCTCCCATGTTCGGGGCTGTCAGTTTGAATATGAATCAGAGACATTAATTTTCCAAGCAGCTGTTCTAGATTCATTTTTTCTACCAGTCAACTGTCAAAAAAAGTAAAACTGGTATAACGCTCAGTTCTATTTTCTGCAGATTTGAACCACGAACGAATCACGAGATTCAAATATTTTTCAATTGTTTTGGTGCATGAATGCGTCATCTTATCTACGGATGAATCCACTTTGCAATTACGGCGCCTTCCTTGGCAGCACGATGATTTAATTGAAAATTTGAAAAACATGAATGGCACACTGCTGGGGAAACCAGCGAGTTTGTTCTATTTTCAAACTAGAATAGCGGTCGAAAATTTGGAATGAAACTGAATCACTACTGATTTCACTCTAAGTTAACAGAAACAAACTGCACCATAGCTAAAAGCCCTGTAAGTTGCATTAATTTGCGCCTATGCTGGCTTGATGTCTCCAGTTAGTCTTGCGAACATCGATTCTTGATCCGATCTATAGGATGTTTTCGGGTGGGAAACATTCTCGACACCCTGGGCATAGTTTAGCCATTGTATTTGCCACACAAGATGCATACTAATGCAATGACGGGCATAGAAAGCTTTTAATTAATAACTAAAGAAATGCTAATAGATTACTAATAGAATAGTAGAAGTTGAAAAGCAGACCAGGTTCCAATTGAAATGTAGTACTATCGAAGAAGAAGCTTGTGATGCACTTACGAGATTGACTGATTCACCGAAACCGATAGCTAAACTGTTAGCAAGTTTCCAAAACTATGCCTCGGGCTGGAAGTCTCCTTAATAAAGACAAAAATAAAAGTTTCCAATAGTAAATATTATCATACATAAATATTAGTGCTGTCCAATGAGCAACTCGAAGTAGCTCGAAGTTGCTCCCGTCCTGCTCGTTCTTTTTTGTCAACAAATGGGCATGAGCAGGACAGGGAGAAACTTCGAGCTACTTCAAGCTCTCATTGGACAGCATTATTGTAACACCCTGGAGTCGGTTTTTACGCGGAGGATGTGAGCGGCGTAAATAAAAACAACGTAAAAAATCGTAATCGTAATCGTAACGTAATCGTTAACGCGGTTAGGGCATTGGTTGTCAGCAGTATAAAGCTGAACAGGTGAATTTTGATTGATTAATCTATGAATCCCCTTGTATACTTTTAGGTCCCAAGTCATTTGGCTAAAATTGAAGAAGCTTTTCTGGGAAGATGCATTTTAGCGTTAATTTAGCTTCGGTAAACCCATTTCACTTGTAAACAAGTTTCTGCGCGGGAGTCCACAGCTCCCGGAGAGAAACAGCAGGAGTCGTCGTCCCAGTTCTCATCGGCTCACAGTTGTGGCTTTGTTCCTTCTCTGCAGGTGGTCTTAGGGGAAAGATCGAGCGCCGAGGTGGGCCCCCCGAGTTCCCATTCCGATTCCGTCAACGTTCGGTTGGGGTCCTCCCGGCACCTCCAGTTTGCCATATTTCAGTCCGTAGAAAATCCAATGCCTGACCTCCTGCCAGTTTTGCTGTTTCCTTGGATGTGAGTTCAGCGGATTTCCTGATTTTACCAAACTCGTGCGGTGCCGATGTTGCATGCGCCAGGCGTCAAGCGTTTGGCACATTCGACGTCGGCGGTTCCTTCGCAGCAGATATTCCGTTTGCATAGTGGTCTGCGTGTCATTACGCTATTGCAGAGGTTTTCCGATGTGACCCAGTTGTCCACCAGTGCAAGGAACTGGATTTGCAGGCTTATGATCATTGGGCTTGATGAGGCTGCCAGTAGCCAGCCAGCCATTTTTGAAGCATACTGGAACGTTAGCAAAAGGGTAGCCGAATTTGGAGCCGGTGTTTGCTGAAGCTAAAAGGAATATGACTTCCTTAGGAAGCCAGGAGGGATCCCCAATCCGGTCCCAACAAGTGGTGTAAATACTCGCTTCACGAGTAAGAAAAGAGTGAAATTGGGCCTACCAAAAATGCTACACTTGCGCGCCTACACCCTAGTGCCTGCATTTTTAAGGCGCTTGCTTTGTTCACGAGTACGGGCAGAGCAAAGACAAAAAGGAGGCCAGTATTTTGTTAGGGAGTAAAAACCACGGTCGCGAGTATTTGTGGTTACTTCGAATACAATGGATAAATTTGACTTGATATGAGCATAATAACAATAAACAATTGTGTTCTTGCTCGAACATTCGTTAGAAACATGTTCTGAGGTTGTTTTATGACTTATTGCAAATTAACCGGAATGACTCGCGAAGCTTCACGAACATTTTTCGGGGTTCGTTTTTTTGTTTTCTCTGCGAGTAGTAGGCAGCCAAGGAAAAGGCAAAACAAATGTTCGCGAGTATTTTGCATTGCCTACTTCTCGTTTTGTGAGTAAGGTTCACAGATTTCCACCACTGGTCCCAACCCAACAGCTACCGGTTTTAGGCACCCTGACTATCCGAGGCCGTCGTCGTCCTGTGCTGAGATTGATCGGCTAGAAGCGTACTTATGGTAAGTGCTTGATAGTGCCGGTGGAAATCGGTTATGATTGATTGGGTTGCCAGGTTGGCAATAAGCCAGAGGAGAGACGGTGGTTCTTCGGTTGATACTAAAAAACTCTCTGGATCATCCCAGCTGTTCACCAGATTTAGGTTTTGGATTTGCGAGAGTTAAACTAATCCGATTTATTGACGCTGGCAGTAGGCCAACCAGTGTGATGTTTCGATGATGTTGGCAGTAGTCCAACCAAGTTACAATCAGTCCGATTGCTCCGCTTAATCAATGCGTCGCAGTTGAGTAGCTCGAGAGGTGTTGTCCATTTCTTGAAAATTGGATGGGGAAGATCTATCACTCCCGGGAAGGCCAAGAGGGATCCCCATTCCGGTCCCACAACAGTTGTATGAGAATTTTGTATGCCCTGTACGGAGACGAGAAATTATCCTTTGCTCTTTCAGAATTGGTAGCTCATTCCAGCGGTCAGTTGTGGCTTTGACTTTTCTTAGGTATTGTGAGGTGCTTTTGTCCCATTCACTTTCCCAGTGTCTTTTAACTATAGTTGTAATCCACCGCTTCAAGTCCGTATGTGGAACGAATGCACTGCATCGTTCTGATTGGTGATCAGCGGAAGTGTTTTCTGGAACACCACAATGCCCTGGAATCCAAGTGAAACAGTTGCCACAGTGTATCTATATGTAATGGGTTCAAAGTGTGCTACACTCTAGAGTTGACGTTTTTTTCCCGTCGATTTTTTTCCTAATTAAATAATAGCCTCATACTTAATGAGCTTTTGTAGTACGTAATCAATAAATATGTAAAACAAACAGCTTCCTTCCATAACATCACTAGAGTTTCCATCCCGGGACTAAAAATCCCGGGATTTAGGAAAATTCGGGAAAAAAATCAACTCTTCTCAACAGGCTGCAATCAATTTGTTCAAATCTCGGCTTATGTCAAAATTGTATACCAATTTTAATCGCGTAATATATTAACAACAACGTTAAATTATCGAGTTAACTTACGTTAAATTATCGAACTCCGATAATAATTGAGTTGATTCATCTTTATTGCAGCAAGCGATTACGTTGAACACAATTAACTTTATCGGTGATAACGATAAATTAACGATTAACATCAAGATTTGGAAGCGATCTGTTCAAGTTTAGGAAGAGCTGCAGCTCTTGGCAAAAGTATCAATAAGTAGCCTGCCATGGGTTGGAGGATACTCCAGTATTATGTTTTCTTTGTGAGGGGGTTCCCATATCTCCAATAGGTTATGGGCCCAGTGCGTATCTACTGCGCAATTTCCATCTTTCGTCACTAGGGTCCCAGTAATGCGTAATGCAATCCCAGTAACTGTCTAAACCCAATGCATATTCAAAACCATGCAAACAGTCAAGCCGACTTCAACTGCCAGCGAACCCTTCTTCTCGGACTCGGCGATCATTTATTTCAAAAGGGTACCTTCCGAGAAAAACGTGAATATTATTTGCTTCTTGAAGTCGTTTTTTTTTTAAGGAATCGATTCAAATTTCGAATTGAATTGAGTTTCAATTTGAAATCTGTATTTTCTGGCCTTTCTAAAATATGAACTTTACCCCTGAACATTGAATAAAATCGCTTTTAAATCAAAAAAACCCGACTTAATCCACCTACAGTGAACGCAACCCTTCTTACACTTTTGAATGGTTGTGTGTGCCCAGTGCATATTACAATTTCTATGCATATGACCTTCAATTGAATGTAAAATAACTGATATTATCATGCTTTTAACGATTTCAAAATAAAAAAGGGATATTTCTGAAAATTTAACAATTTTTAAAAAATACAAAAAGGCTGCAGATTTGATTTGCCGCCTTAAATGGCAATATTACAGCTTCTGTTTAAGCCCGAAAGAATTCAAATCGGGTCATAGACGGCTGAGATATTGGTGTGACAATTCTTCATTAGTAGTCTGAAAATATGTCTCATATTCGTATTTCACAGATATCTCTGAAACCGAATTTCCAATTGCAGAAAAAAATGAATGGGTCCAATGACAAAAACATAGCTTTCGTTTAAAGATAAAATCGCACAAATCGGTCCAAGGACGACTGAGATCTTGATGGGACATATTTTACCAATGTGTGAAGTTGATACGTCTAATGCTTTATGTTCGTATTTCAGAGATATCTCCGGAGCCCAATGTCTAATTGCAAGAACAAAATACAATGGGTTCAATGGCAAAGTCATAGCTTTCGTTTAAAGATAAAATCATGCAAATTGGTTTACAGACGGCTGAGATATTCATGTGACATTATTTTGTTAGTTTTCTGAAAATGCACTTCATTTTCGTATTTCTCACATATCTCTGGAATCAAATGTCCGATTGCAAAAAAAATTGAACTCGTACAATGACAAAGTCATAGCTTTCGTTTAGTGTTAAAATCGTGCAAATCGGTACACGGACGGCTGAGATCTTGATGTGAGATTTTTGTAACGCACACACATACGCACACACGCACACACGCACACACACACACACATACATACATGTGCTCAGTTCGTCGAGCTGAGTTGATTGGTATATACGACTTGGGTCTCCGAGCCTCGGATAAAAAGTCGGTTTTTCAAGCGATCTTTATACCCTTCTTAGGGTGTAAGAAGGGTAAAAAGGGATATTTCTGGAAATTTAACAATTTTTAAAAAATACAAAAAGACTGCAGATTTGATTTGCCGCCTTAAATGGCAATATTACAGCTTCTGTTTAAGTCCAAAAGAGTTCAAATCGGGTCATAGACGGCTGAGATATTGGTGTGACAATTCTTCATTAGTAGTCTGAAAATATGTCTCATATTCGTATTTCACAGATATCTCTGAAACCGAATTTCCAATTGCAGAAAAAAATGAATGGGTCCAATGACAAAACATAGCTTTCGTTTAAAGATAAAATCGCACAAATCGGTCCAAGGACTACTGAGATCTTGATGGGACATATTTTACCAATGTGTGAAGTTGATACGTCTAATGCTTTATGTTCGTATTTCAGAGATATCTCCGGAGCCCAATGTCTAATTGCAAGAACAAAATACAATGGGTTCAATGGCAAAGTCATAGCTTTCGTTTAAAGATAAAATCATGCAAATTGGTTTACAGACGGCTGAGATATTCATGTGACATTATTTTGTTAGTTTTCTGAAAATGCACTTCATTTTCGTATTTCTCACATATCTCTGGAATCAAATGTCCGATTGCAAAAACAAATTGAACTCGTACAATGACAAAGTCATAGCTTTCGTTTAGTGTTAAAATCGTGCAAATCGGTCCATACGGACGGCTGAGATCTTGATGTGAGATTTTTGTAACGCACACACATACGCACACACGCACACACACACACACATACATACATGTGCTCAGTTCGTCGAGCTGAGTTGATTGGTATATACGACTTGGGTCTCCGAGCCTCGGATAAAAAGTCGGTTTTTCAAGCGATCTTTATACCCTTCTTAGGGTGTAAGAAGGGTAATAAGTTTTCTAAGGAAACATCGAAAAATCCCGGGATCCCGGGATTTCCCGGGATATACGAACAAGTTCATCCCGAATCCCGGGACAACGAAAATGGTCGGGAAATCGAAACTCTAAACATCACTGCCAGCCAATGGGGGTTAGTTTGTACATGCACACACATGCAACGTATTAGTAACTAACGGCATGTTTTGCGTTCCTTTTTGAATGTCATATTTCCACATTTTGACATAGAATCAGGTCCTTCGGTAAGATAGGGGGGTCATTCCAAAGTTTCAAATTTGGAACCGTCACGATAAGAGGTCAGGAAGTACGAGCCAATAACTCAGCCGTTTTTTGACGAATTCCGGAGATTTTGGTATAAGTCGATTAGTAAGCTCTCTAATTCTATACAACTATTGTAAACAGTTGAATCAATGCATTTAACTACTAAAAAAATTCAAAATTGCCGACCAATGTTAAAATTGCACTTTGATAGTAAATTGCCTACATTTCGGCATCCGGCATGAACAAACATGCATAAAATGTTGATCAAATTTCGCGTCCACTATCGCATTCATTTCATTTCATTTCATTTATTTAGTTAACATCTAAACAGATAACACTGAATCAACAATTTGACGCCACAATACACGGTTCGAGGCCGCATCTCTCCATCCTCGGATACGCCCCACGCTCGCCAAGTCGTTCTGCACCTGGTCTGCCCATCTCGCTCGCTGCGCTCCACGCCGTCTCGTACCTGCCGGATCGGAAGCGAACACCATCTTTGCAGGGTTGCTGTCCGGCATTCTTGCAACATGTCCTGCCCATCGTACCCTTCCGGCTTTAGCTACCTTCTGGATACTGGGTTCGCCGTAGAGTTGGGCGAGATCATGGTTCATTCTTCGCCGCCACACACCGTCTTCTTGCACACCGCCAAAGATGGTCCTAAGCACCTGTCTCTCGAATACCTGAGTGCTTGCAAGCCCTCCTCGAGCATTGTCCATGTTTCATGTCCGTAGAGGACTACCGGTCTTATTAACGTCTTGTACATGACACATTTGGTGCGGTGGCGAATCTTTTCGACGGCACTTTCTTCTGGAGCCCGTAGTAGGCCCGACTTCCACAGATGATGCGCCTTCGTATTTCACGACTAACGTTGTTGTCAGCCGTTAGCAAGGATCCGAGGTAGACGAATTCCTCGACCACCTCGAAGGTATCCCCGTCTATCGTAATACTGCTTCCCAGGCGGGCCCTGTCGCGCTCGGTTCCGCCCACAAGCATGTACTTTGTCTTTGACGCATTCACCACCAGTCCAACTTTTGTTGCTTCACGTTTCTGGCGGGTGTACAGTTCTACCACCCTTGCAAATGTTCGGCCGACAATGTCCATGTCATCAGCGAAGCAAATAAATTGACTGGATCTGTTGAAAATCGTACCCCGGCTGTTACACCCGGCTCTCCGCATGACACCTTCTAGCGCAATGTTGAACAACAGGCACGAAAGTCCATCACCTTGTCTTAGTCCCCGGCGCGATTCGAACGAACTGGAGTGTTCGCCCGAAATCTTCACACAGTTTTGCACACCATCCACCGTTGCAACGCGTTGCTTTGATCAGTCTGGTAAGCTTCCCAGGGAAGCTGTTCTCGTCCATAATTTTCCATAGCTCTACGCGGTCTATACTGTCGTATGCCGCCTTGAAATCAACGAACAGATGGTGCGTTGGGACCTGGTATTCACGGCATTTTTGAAGGATTTGCCGTACAGTAAAGATCTGGTCCGTTGTCGAACGGCCGTCAACGAAGCCGGCTTGATAACTTCCCACGAACTCGTTCACTAATGGTGACAGACGACGGAAGATGATCTGGGATATCACTTTGTAGGCGGCATTCCTTCCACTCTTCCGGTAGCTGTTCGGTTTCCCAGATTCTGACTATCAGTTTGTGCAGGCAAGTGGCCAGCTTTTCCGGGCCCATCTTGATGAGCTCAGCTCCGATACCATCCTTACCAGCTGCTTTATTGGTCTTTAGCTGTTGAATGGCATCCTTAACTTCCCTCAAGGTGGGGGCTGGTTGGCTTCCATCGTCCGCTGAACTGACGTAGTCATCTCCTCCGCTGCCTTGACTTTCACTGCCTGTACTCTCAGCGCCATTCAGATGTTCCTCGTAGTGCTGCTTCCACCTTTCGATCACCACACGTTCGTCCGTCAAGATGCTCCCATCCTTATCCCGGCACATTTCGGCTCGCGGCACGAAGCCTTTGCGGGATGCGTTGAGCTTCTGATAAAACTTGCGTGTATCTTGAGAACGGCACAGCTGCTCCATCTCCTCGCACTCCGCTTCTTCCAGGCGGTGTTTCTTCTCCTGAAAAAGGCGGGTCTGCTGTCTCCGCTTCCGTCTATAACGTTCCACGTTCTGCCGGGTACCTTGCTGCAGCGCGACCGCTCGCGCTGCGTCCTTCTCCTCCAGAATCTGTCTGCACTCTTCGTCGAACCAATCGTTCCGTCGACTTCGACCCATATACCCGACGTTGTTCTCCGCTGCGTCGTTAATGGCTGCTTTGACTGTACTCCAGCAGTCCTCAAGAGGGGCCCCATCGAGCTCACCCTCTTCCGGCAACGCTGCCTCGAGATGCTGTGCGTATGCAGTGGCGACATCAGGTTGCTTCAGTCGCTCTAGGTCGTACCACGGCGATCGTCGGTATCGAAAATTGTTGATGACGGATAGTTTTGGGCGCAGTTTAACCATCACCAGATAGTGGTCAGAGTCGATGTTAGCGCCACGATATGTCCTGATAATGTCGATAATGTCGGAGAAGTGCCGTCCATCAATCAGAACGTGGTCGATTTGTGATTCTGTCTGCAGTGGTGATCTCCAGGTGTACCGATACGGGAGGCTGTGTTGGAAGTAGGTGCTACGAATGGCCATATTCTTGGAGGCGGCGAAATCAATTAGTCGTAGGCCGTTTTCGTTAGTCAGCCGGTGAGCGTTGAACTTTCCAATAGTCGGTCTAAACTCCTCCTCTTGGCCAACCTGAGCGTTCAAATCTTCTATGATGATTTTGACGTCGTGGCTTGGGCAGCTGTCGTACTCACGTTCCAGCTGCGCGTAGAATGCGTCCTTATCATCATCAGTGTTTCCGGAGTGTGGGCTATGGACGTTGATTATGCTGAAGTTGAAGAACCGGCCTTTGATCCTCAACCTGCACATTCTTTCATTGATCAGCCAGTTCGGTTTTCGCAAGGGTAAGTCCACGTTGGATGCTATTATCTCGGTGGTAAAGACCGTCGAGATAGCGATCCAACAGAAAAGGCAAGGTATTCGATGCTGTGCGTTAATGACACTTTATGCTAAGAACGCATTCAATAGCGATTTCGTTACACCGGCTTAGCATTCCGGTGGGCCTGTACCGGATTTCAGAAAACTATTTCCAGAACCGTGTACTATTATACGAGACCGATGCCGGTAAGAAAAGCGTTTCTATTACCGCAGGAGTTCCGCAAGATTCAATACTAGGCCCGATATTATGGAACCTTATGTATGACAGGGTTCTGAAGGTAGAGGTGACTGACCGCAGCACACGGGATCAGCACAATGGCAGATTGAATGAGCACTAGAGGCCTGGAGCACGCGCAACATAAGACGGAGGTGGTTATCGCCAACAACCGCAAGTCAGTTCAACATGCAATGATTCATGTGGGTGAAGTCGCGATCGCATCAAACCGGAGTTTGAAGCTCCTTGGAGTCGTTATTGACGACAAGCTGACCTGGCAGCCATGTCGACTATGCGTACAAAAGGGTTTTGACTGCTGTTGCGGCATTATCCAGGATGATGTCCAGCAGTTCCAAGGTGTGTGCCAGTAGACGTAAGCTATTAATAGGCGTTACCGTATTCTATTCTTATTGTGAAAAAAAAAAGTCATCGACACTGGCTCTACCTGAGTGGCTGACAGATACAGCCATGAACAGAGGAGAGGAAGAGGTGGAGTATATGAGCCGGTGCCAGAGTAAGTAGAACCATTTTTGTCGATTTTGTGTTTAAAAACCATTTTTGTCTACACCAACGGCTTGTGTTTGCAACGATCTAGTAAAAGGAATAACGAAAAAGTGATTTTTGACAACTAAATCTGGAGTTGTGCGCTTTTTAATTTCAAATATATATCTCAATGGCAATTGCGTTTTCAGGAAAAGTGGTGTACATGTACCACTACCATTAAACCATTAAAATCAGCTTATTGAAAAGAAAGTTTGACGACATGCATGTCTCCGCAACAGATTTTAGCCCTATTCTGAATTTCAAGGTGGCTTACTGCCGTTTAAAATATTTTTATAAATGTACTGTACATGTACCACTTTTACTGGCAACGATCTTCGCTTTCGGTTCCATTTTGTGGCTCAAATTAGTATTGAGAAAACTTTTTTTTAATTTTTTCGATTGGCCGCCTTCTTGTTACTTTCTATTTGATTCTCTTATGCACTGGACAAAATTTCAGCCAAATCGGTCAACGTTTGGGCGGTGCTAAACTGCAAAAATGTATGCAGAAACATCCAAAAACGGTGATTTGCATTCAGAAAATTATTTTGAGCTTTTTAGTTGAATGTCTTCACTTGTCATAAGACGAGTTTGTACAATCCCATTTAATTCCACCACTTAAGTGGTACAAACTCGTCTTATGACAAGTGATTTGCAGTTAGACGTTACAATTTACAATGAAGAACTATGATACTCATTCAGATCAAGAAGAATTTAATACAGAATGTTATAAGGTACACTGGGGGAAGTGGAAAAGGAAAAATCGATAGTGCATGTTTGAATTAGTGTAAAACCAGTTTAAATGATCTGAATGCGTTCAATCAAAATGGGCTATCAAAAACAGTCAATTTTGCACAAACTGTGTGGTAATTCACACCATTTTGGCCGCTTGAAATTTATGGAAATAGATTTTAAAATTAGGTGTTGTTTTTCCACGTACCCTAGTGGGGTGGGGTAAGTGAAAAACTCACGTTACCTTGACCTTCAATAGTGATGAGTAGTTACATATAACTAAAATTAATACGATAATTGTTCTGAGTATCTTTTGTGGAATAATTTCATTACCTTAACGAAATAGATCCTCAAGGAATTCTCGTAATAGCTAGGGAAAGGGCGGGTTTTGCCTTCTCGAACACTAAGTGTACGTAAAATCTATATGTTCTCAAAAAAGATGAACTTTTTAAAGGAAAGATGGGACTTACAGGATTATAAACTAATTAACTTAGTTTAACGAATTAAGATGATGTCTGTATGTGTGTGCGCAAAGCACGTACAAAATTATCAGCTATTCTTAAGCATTTGTCCTTAACCAATTTGTTTGCAAAAAAATTGCATTGTATTATAATGGTCACCTGTGATATGAATTTACTTGAAAAAAGGACAATTGGTGCAAATAAAAATTGATTTTATGATTGCAAAAATCCACTTTTCGCGAAACCTAAAATTACAGTTCAAGCGTTAACTGTGTTAGTGTATGTATTATACAAATTTCAACATAGTATTAGTGTGAGCATCAAAGTATATTCTTGCATAATATTATGATGTGGTAAAAACTGTAAAGTATGTACAATTCCAATTTTTCGAATCGATTTTTACACATACCCCCTTTTTCCACTTCCCCCAGTGTACCTTACTGAAAACCGCGAAAAGATTAGTTTTTTTCGGCGAAGTTATTAGCGTTTTTCTGCAGTGGGGTTCGAGCAAATTTCGTTTCTTTTACCTTTGAAATGAAATAAATTCACCCATAAAACACTCCAGTAAAATGCTAATGTCTTTGCCCAATGAGCTCTAATCTTCTCGCGGTTTTCAGCATAACATTCTGTTTCGCACCGCCCAAGCGTTGACCGATTTGGCTAACATTTTGTCCAGACCGTCAGGGCATCAAATCTGATTTCAGAAAGTTAACTCTAGTGTCCCGCAGTAAGCACGCTCAAAGTAGGCCTTTCTACTGGCATTAATAGACTTAAGCGGGAAGCTGTTGTCTAACGCTCCCTTGTTCGGGGCTGTCAGTTTGAATATGAATCAGAGACATTAATTTTCCCAGCAGCTGTTCTAGATTCATTTATTCTACCAGTCAACTGTCAAAAAAGTAAAACTGGTATAACGCACAGTTCTATTTTCTGCAGATTTGAACCACGAACGAATCACGAGATTCGGATATTTTTCAATTGTTTTGGTGCATGAATGCGTCATTCGGGTTGAATGGCTGCAATGCGGGGAAAGGCGTGTAACCGGGGAGTGCCGGTAGGAGTTCCCATTCCGATTCCGTCAACGTTCGGTTGGGGTCGTCCCGGCACCCCCAGTTTGCCATATTTCAGTTCGTAGAAAATCCGGTGTCCAACCTCCTGCCAGTTTTGCTGTTTTCTTGGATGTGAGAGCGTATTTCCTGATTCTACAAAACTCGTGCAGTGCCGATGTTGCAAGCGCCAGGCGTCAAGCATTTGGCACATTCGACGTCGGCGGTTCCTTCGCAGCAGATATTCCGTTTGCATAATAGTAACTGCGTGTCATTACGCTATTGCAGAGGTTTTCCGATGTGACCCAGTTGTCCACCAGTGCAAGGAACTGGGTTTGCGGGCTTATGATCATTGAGCTTGATGAGGCTGCCAGTAGTCTAGCCATTTTGGAAGCATACTGGGACGGCCGAATTTGAAGCCGGTGTTTGCTGAAGCTATAAGGAATATGACTTCCCTAGGAAGCCAGGAGGAATTCCCAATCCTGTCCCAACAGCTTCCGGTTGGAGGCATCCTGACTATCCTGAGGCCATCGTCGTCCTGTGCTGAGATTGATCGGATAGAAGCGTACTTAGTATGTGCTTGATAGTGCCGGTGGAAATCGGTTATGATTGATTGGGTTGCCAGGTTGGCAATGAGCCAACCAACGAGTGGAGAGACGGTGGTTCTTCGGTTGTTACTAAAGCACTCTCTGGATCATCCCAGCTGTTCACCAGATGTAGGTTTTGGATTTGCGAGAGTTAAACTAATCCGATTTATTGACGCTGGCAGTAGGCCAACCAGTGTGATGTTTCGATCATGTTGGCAGTAGTCCAACCAAGTTACAATCTGTCCGATTGGTCCGCTTAATCAATGCGTCGCAGTTGAGTAGCTCGAGAGGTGTTGTCCATTTCTTGAAAATTGGATGGGGAAGATCTATCACTCCCGGGAAGGCCAAGAGGGATCCCCATTCCGGTCCCACAACAGTTGTATGAGTATTTTGTATGCCCTGTACGGGGGCGAGAAATTATCCGTTGCTCTTTTAAAATTGGTAACTCACTCCAGCGGGCGGTAGTGGCTTTGACTTTTCTTAGGTACTGTGAGGTGCTTTTGTCCCATTCACTTTCTCAGTGTCTTTTAACTATAGTTGTAATCCACCGCTTCAAGTCCGTATGTGGAACAGATGAATTGTAGCGTTCTGACAGGTGACCTATTCCTGCCAGGCGATCGGCAGAGGTGTTTCCTGTAACAACACAATGCCCTGGAATCCATGTGAAACAGTTGCCACAGTGTATCTATATGTAATGGGTTCAAATTGTGCTGCACTCTAGAGTTGACGTTTTTTTCCCGTCGATTTTTTTCCTAATTAAATAATAGCCTCATACTTAATGAGCTTTTGTAGTACGTAATCAATAAAGATGTAAAACAAACTGCTTCCTTCCATAACATCACTAGAGTTTCCATCCCGGGACTAAAAATCCCGGGATTTAGGAAAATTCGGGATTTCCCGATTCCCGGGATATTATTTTTGAAATCCCGAAAATCCCGGGATACCCGGGACAAAAAATACTGATTCATTTCCGGTTGGCAAACAGTGTAATTTTTCTTTTTACAAAAGCTATTTGTTTTGAACGCGAAACCCAACTTAGGTGATAAACTCATATCATATTTTTATACCTCCCATCAGACATGAATTTTTCCAAGTTCGTTTATTTGGTAGGCTCAGACATGAATACGGAGCCAAGGTTCTTTGTGATGCACAATCGATATCATCTTAAATTAGTAAGAGAGGAACAGACATGAAAATATCGGAGATAGTTAATAGAACACTTTCACAAAAAATATTAGATTCCCCTATATTGCCGCTAACCGCAAGTCGAGCACATCTGTATATGGACGCTATATACAGATGTGCTCGACTTGCGGTTAGCGGCAGTATATGTACCACTCAATAAAGGGCTACTGACTGATACTTTGTCCAGCAGCTATAGCTCTCTATTGCTAATCTCCTCGCGCCGCCCAACATTGAGACAGTCTTCATGAGCTTCTTGCCACCAAAACAATTCTTGATCCAATTCATGTCCTTCCAATCGACGTTAGTACAACAAACTTTCCAGCACATGCGCAAGTACAAGTGGCCTGACCCCGATGCTCTGCCTAATTTTTTTGGTGTATCGCTTCGATTAAAATCAACTCTTCTCAACAGGCTGCAATCAATTTGTCCAAATCTCGGCTTATGTCAAAATTGTATACCAATTTTAATCGCGTAATATATTAACAACAACGTTAAATTATCGAGTTAACTTACGTTAAATTATCGAACTCCGATAATAATTGAGTTGATTCATCTTTATTGCAGCAAGCGATTACGTTGAACACAATTAACTTTATCGGTGATAACGATAAATTAACGATTAACATCAAGATTTGGATCGTTTAGGTTTTCAAGTTTGTTCATGTTTAGGAAGAGCCGCAGCTCTTGGCAAAAGTATCAATAAGTAGCCTGCCATGGGTTGGAGGATACTCTAGTATTGTGTTTTCTTTGAGAGGGGGCTCCCATATCTCCAATAGGTTATGGGCCCAGTGCGTATCTACTGCGCATCTTCCATCTTTCGTCACTAGGGTATTGAATGCAATCCCAGTAACTGTCTAAACCCAATGCATATTCAAAACCATGTAAACAGTCAAGCCGACTTCAACTGCCAGCGAACCCTTCTTCTCAGACTCGGCGATCATTTATTTCAAAAGGGTACCTTCCGAGAAAAACGTGAATTATTTGCTTCTTGAAGTCGTTTTTTTTTTAAGGAATCGATTCAAATTTCGAATTGAATTGAGTTTCAATTTGAAATCTGTATTTTCTGGCCTTTCTTAAATATGAACTTTACCCCTGAACATTGAATAAAATCGTTTTTAAATCAAAAAATAAGTTTTCTAAGGAAACATCGAAAAATCCCGGGATCCCGGGATTTCCCGGGATATACGAACAAGTTCATCCCGAATCCCGAGACAACGAAAATGGCCGGGAAATGGAAACTCTAAACATCACTGCCAGCCAATGGGGATTAGTTTGCACATGCACACACTTGCAACGTATTAGTAACTAACAGCATGTTTTGCGTTTCTTTTGGAATCTCATATTTCCACATTTTGACATAGAATTAGGTCCTTCGGTAAGATATGGGGGGTCATTCCAAAGATTCAAATTTGGAACCGTCACGATAAGAGGTCCCTCCTTAGCCGTGCGGTAAGACGCGCGGCTACAAAGCAAGACCATGCTGAGGGTGGCTGGGTTCGATTCCCGGTGCCGGTCTAGGCAATTTTCGGATTGGAAATTGTCTCGACTTCCCTGGGCATAAAAGTATCATCGTGCTAGCCTCATGATATACGAATGCAAAAATGGTAACCTGGCTTAGAAACCTCGCAGTTAATAACTGTAGAAGTGCTTAATGAACACTAAGCTGCGAGGCGGCTCTGTCCCAGTGTGGGGATGTAATGCCAAGAAGAAGAAGAAGAAGAGAAGAAGAACGATAAGAGGTCAGGAAGTACGAGCCAATAACTCAGCCGTTTTTTGACGAATTCCAGAGATTTTGGTATAAGTTGATTAGTAAGCTCTCTAATTCTATACAACTATTGTAAACAGTTGATTCAATGCATTTAACTATTAAAAAAAATCAAAATTGCCGACCAATGTTAAAATTGCACTTTGACAGTAAATTGCCTACATTTCAGCAATTAGCCATCCGACATGAACAAACATGCATAAAATGTTGATCAAATTTCGCGTCCACTATCGCACTATACGTAATTCTACGTTCAATTAATCGCCTGCTTTGAGCGTGCTTACAGCGGCACACTAGGAGTTAACTTTCTGAAATCAGTATGGCGAAAGGCATCTAAGGCTCGATTTCTCAAAATTAAGCTCCTTCATCGAAAAAATATTTGGTAGGCGTAGTAGAGGACACCTTCCTACATAACCGGTACCAAATATTTTTTCATGAAAAGTTCCTTATTTTGAGAAAACCCGCATTAGATGTCTTTCGCCATACAAATTTCCTCATGCTGGCTATTTTGCGCATATACGGCGCATAACCTAGGCTCATGAGCCAGCAAATCTAACAACTTGTCCCATCCCAGAAAATTCAACATCCAAAAAAACGGAGAGGCATAAATTTCTTAGCATGCTCGCTCCCAACCAGAGCGTAAAATATTCAACTTCATGAAGCTACTTCAGTCCGATTTTTGACAAACATCGCATGATTATTCAAAACATAGAATGACAAAGTCAGATGACTACTCCATCGACTCATTCATTCGACTGTCACTGAAAATGCTTACTATGTGCAGAAAAAACATAATTAGTATTGTTGTTGTTGACGTTTACCTCTGAAATTGCCTCACGGACGCAAATCAAACTCATTTCTGTGTGATACTCAATTAAAACGTGTTTAGATTTGAAATAATATATTATATTTGTGGAAAGTGCAAAAATATTCAATGACTAATATTCCACCGAATATTGACAGTACAAGGCCGACTATGAATGTGTCTAGAAGTGAGCTGAAAAGTGAAGAAAGGTGGCCTTCAACAAATATTTTCGATTATTTTACACTCTGCTCCCAATGTCTTGTTGAAAATTACAATATCATTTGCTTATAATGATACTCCTAAACTATATACCCTTCATTATCCAACTCCTTGACATCTATGAGGGCGACGGTGAGTCGCTGGCCTCTCGTGAAGTACATGTCATATCACTATTTCCTCCCTTTCCCTAGTAACGGAGAAGATGGGCGTAGCTTTCATGCTTTATCATTTTGGACCCCCAATTGGGTTGCTATTAAATCCCAATTAGTAATTTATAAGCAGTTGGGGTTGGCACGGCAAATGCTGGGTAAAGCGTACCATTGGTACTTCGCGTACCTGCTGGAATAAAATAGACCCCATCTCGTCCTTAGCCTCTTACCCAGAAACTCGTATCTCAACTTCCTCATGGTGCTAGCCGGGATACGAGCAACCTTAGGGAAGATCGGGTAGCCAACCCCGATGTGTGCTAGTCGTATGCTGACAGGGAAGGGAGGTTTGCTCCTCTTCGGTGGTGCAAATCTCACTGAGCGTCTGTTCTCCATGTCAGGATCGGCTCACAACAGCGTCTGTTCTCCATGTTAGGGCGGCTGATCATCGTCCGAGTGCCAGGGACTCTAAGTGAAACTGTGCACCATGGTCCACCGGAAATAAGGAGGA
Organism: Armigeres subalbatus; assembly: GCF_024139115.2. NCBI lineage: Eukaryota > Metazoa > Arthropoda > Insecta > Diptera > Culicidae > Armigeres > Armigeres subalbatus. The sequence goes on from NW_026942610.1 coordinate 246,738, forward strand.
ATGGTCCTCCGGAAATTTAGGGGGTTTGGTGTCAGGCCCTGCAAGCCAGCCTTTAAAAATCATAAGCAACGAACAATCAACAAGAGAGTACGGACCGGAACCATCGGCGAAGACCACTGCGACGAAAAGGGACTAGCGATTGGAAACTCGGTTCGTGGAACTGCAAATCTCTCAACTTCATCGGGAGCACACGCATACTCGCCGATGTGCTCAAGGACCGTGGATTCGTCATCGTAGCGCTGCAGGAGGTTTGTTGGAAGGGATCAATGGTGCGAACGTTTAGAGGTAATCATACCATCTACCAGAGCTGCGGCAACACACATGAGCTGGGAACAGCTTTCATAGTGATGGGCGATATGCAAAGGCGCGTGATCGGGTGGTGGCCGATCAATGAAAGAATGTGCAGGTTGAGGATCAAAGGCCGGTTCTTCAACTTCAGCATAATCAACATCCATAGCCCACACTCTGGAAGCACTGATGATGATAAGGACGCATTCTACGCGCAGCTGGAACGTGAGTACGACAGCTGCCCAAGCCACAACGTCAAAATCATCATAGGAGATTTGAACGCTCAGGTTGGCCAAGAGGAGGAGTTTAGACCGACTATTGGAAAGTTCAGCGCTCACCGGCTGACGAACGAAAACGGCCTACGACTAATTGATTTCGCCGCCTCCAAGAATATGGCCATTCGTAGCACCTACGTCCAACACAGCCTCCCGTATCGGTACACCTGGAGATCACCACTGCAGACAGAATCACAAATCGACCACGTTCTGATTGATGGACGGCACTTCTCCGACATTATCGACGTCAGGACATATCGTGGCGCTAACATCGACTCTGACCACTATCTGGTGATGGTTAAACTGCGCCCAAAACTATCCGTCATCAACAATGTTCGGTACCGAAGATCGCCGCGGTACGACCTAGAGCGACTGAAGCAACCTGATGTCGCCACTGCATACGCGCAGCATCTCGAGGCAGCGTTGCCGGAAGAGGGTGAGCTCGATGGGGCCCCTCTTGAGGACTGCTGGAATACAGTCAAAGCAGCCATTAACGACGCAGCGGAGAACAACGTCGGGTATATGGGTCGAAGTCGACGAAACGATTGGTTCGACGAAGAGTGCAGACAGATTCTGGAGGAGAAGGACGCAGCGCGGGCGGTCGCGCTGCAGCAAGGTACCCGGCAGAACGTGGAACGTTATAGACGGAAGCGGAGACAGCAGACCCGCCTTTTTCATGAGAAGAAACGCCGCCTGGAAGAAGCGGAGTGCGAGGAGATGGAACAGCTGTGCCGTTCTCAAGATACACGCAAGTTCTATCAGAAGCTCAACGCATCCCGCAAAGGCTTCGTGCCGCGAGCCGAAATGTGCCGGGATAAGGATGGGAGCATCTTGACGGACGAACGTGTGGTGATCGAAAGGTGGAAGCAGCACTACGACGAACATCTGAATGGCGCTGAGAGTACTGGCAGTGAAAGTCAAGGCAGCGGAGGAGATGACTACGTCAGTTCAGCGGACGATGGAAGCCAACCAGCCCCCACCTTGAGGGAGGTTAAGGATGCCATTCAACAGCTAAAGACCAATAAAGCAGCTGGTAAGGATGGTATTGGAGCTGAGCTCATCAAGATGGGCCCGGAAAAGCTGGCCACTTGCCTGCACAAACTGATAGTCAGAATCTGGGAAACCGAACAGCTACCGGAGGAGTGGAAGGAAGGGGTTATATGCCCCATCTACAAGAAAGGCGACAAACTGGAGTGTGAGAACTTTCGAGCGATCACCATCCTTAATGCCGCCTACAAAGTGATATCCCAGATCATCTTCCGTCGTCTGTCATCATTAGTGAATGAATTTGTGGGAAGTTATCAAGCCGGCTTCGTTGACGGCCGCTCGACAACGGACCAGATGTTTACTGTACGGCAAATCCTTCATAAATGCCGTGAATACCAGGTCCCAACGCACCATCTGCTCGTTGATTTCAAGGCGGCATACGACAGTATAGACCGCGTAGAGCTATGGAAAATTATGGACGAGAACAGCTTCCCTGGTAAGCTTACCAGGCTGATCAAAGCAACGGTGGATGGTGTGCAAAACTGTGTGACGATTTCGGGCGAACACTCCAGTTCGTTCAGATCGCGCCGGGGACTAAGACAAGGTGATGGACTTTCGTGCCTGTTATTCAACATTGCGCTAGAAGGTGTCATGCGGAGAGCCGGGTGTAACTGCCGGGGTACGATTTTTAACAGATCCAGTCAATTTATTTGTTTCGCGGATGACATGGACATTGTCGGCCGAACATTTGCAAAGGTGGCAGAACTGTACACCCGCCTGAAACGTGAAGGAACAAAAGTTGGACTGGTGGTGAATGCGTCAAAGACAAAGTACATGCTTGTGGGCGGAACCAAGCGCGACAGGGCCCGCCTGGGAAGCAGTGTTACGATAGACGGTGATACCTTCGAGGTGGTCGAGGAATTCGTCTACCTCGGATCCTTGCTAACGGCTGATAACATACGAAGGCGCATCATCTGTGGAAGTCGGGCCTACTACGGGCTCAAGGAGAAACTGCGGTCAAAAAAGATTCGCCACCGCACCAAATGTGTCAGGTACAAGACGCTAATAAGACCGGTTGTCCTCTACAGACATGAAACATGGACAATGCTCGAGAAGGACTTGCAAGCACTCGGAGTATTCGAGAGACGGGTGCTTAGGATTATCTTTGGCGGTGTGCAAGAAGACGGTGTGTGGCGGCGAAGAATGAACCACGAGCTCGCCCAGCTCTACGGCGAACCCAGTATCCAGGAGGTAGCTAAAGCCGGAAGGGTACGATGGGCAGGACATGTTGCAAGAATGCCGGACAGCAATTCTGCAAAGATGGTGTTCGCTTCCGATCCGGCAGGTACGAGACGGCGTGGAGCGCAGCGAGCGAGATGGGCAGACCAGGTGCAAAATGACTTGGCGAGCGTGGGGCGTATTCGAGGATGGAGAGATGCAGCCTCGAACCGTGTATTGTGGCGTCAAATTGTTGATTCAGTGTTATCTGTTTAGATGTATACTGAATAAATGAAAAAAAAATATACGAATCGGGAAACTTGGTGTTGGTGATGGAGAATCGCGATTAAATTTTAAAAAGGGCGAAAAAAACTTTTTTTTTATGTTTTCGAAAATTAAAATTGAAATATCTTAAAATTGAAATATCTTAATACTTAGAAAAAAATAAACAAAAATACATGTATTTTTGTAAATAGTCAATGCTTCAAAAATGAGCCAGTGTAATATTGTCTCCATGAAGTCCTATTAGTCCCCTACAGTTCATGCCAGACAGTTTTTCCATACAATGAACGGTTTCCGAGTTGCAATTTTTTTAAATTAATTTGCTCGAAAACACATACGACCTTTTCATAAATTACTTGAGGGTCGATTATTTTTAAATTAGTTTGAAATAGTCTATCTCCAATACCGAAAATATGTGACAAGTTTCAATCAAATCAACTATCATCAACAAAAGCCTGGAAAACCCGCGTCGGATTGCAATTCGTATCGCCCCATCGCGATATTGTTCTGTCTTCGGAAGCTGTTGGAGAAGATGATTCTCTTCCGGCTAGACGAATGGATTGAATCGAATGGTTTGTTGTATCTGACCACAATTTGGTTTCCGCAGGGGTAAGGGAACGGACGACTGTCTTGCGTTGCTTTCTTCAGAAATTCAGCTTACCTTCGCTAAAAAAAGCAAATGGGCTCAGTGTTTTTGGACATTAAGGGGGCTTTTGATTCACTTTGCGTCGATGTCTATCCGACAAACTCCACAAGTGTGGACTTTCACCAATTTTGAACAACTATTTGTACAATTTGTTGTCAGAGAAGCGTATGAGTTTTTTCTCATGGTGACTCGGCAACTTCACGAATTAGCTACATGGGTCTCCCTCAGGGCTCATGTTTAAGCCCCTTCTTTACAATTTTTACGTCAGAGACATTGATGAATGTCTCATGCCAAATTGCTCGTTAAAACAGCTTGCAGATGATTGTGTTGTATCCGTTTCTGGGCCAACCGCAGTTGATCTGCAAGGACCATTGCAAGATACTCTGGACAATTTGTCTACTTGGGCCTTAAAGCTGGGTATCGAATTCTCTCCGGAGAAAACTGAGATGGTTGTCTTTAAAAAAAAAACATAAGCCGGCAATGTTCCCGCTCCAACTGATGGGTAAGGCAATCACTCATAGCATGCCAAAAATAAATACCTCGGGGTCTGGTTCGACTCGAAATGCACCTTTGGAAGGCACATTGTGTATCTGACACAAAAATGCCAGAAAAGAATCAACTTCATGCGAACGATTACGAGAACTTGGTAGGGAGCGCATCCCGAAGATCTTATCACGTTGTACCGAACAACCATTCTGTCGGTTCTCGAATACGGTAGTTTCTGCTTCCAGTCCGCGGCCAAAACACACATGCGGAAGCTTCAACGGAATCAGTACCGCTGTCTCCGTATCGCGTTGGGTTGTATGAATTCGACTCATACGATGAGTATGGAAGTACTTGCGGGAGTACTGCCTCTGATAGATCGTTTCGCGGAATTATCGCTCCGGTTCCTCATCCACTGTGAGGTTCTCAATCCATTGGTCATTGACAACTTCGAGAAGCTGCTCGAATAAACCCCTCAATCTCAATTCATGAGTATTTACCACTGGTATATGACGCTGGAGGTAAGCCCATCTTCGGTTGACAGCAATCGAGCTAATTTCTTAGACTCTTACAGTTCCTCTGTTACTTTTGATCTGTCCATGAAGCAGGAGGTTCATGGAATACCAGACATTCTTCGTGCGGAGGTCATACCTTCATTATTTGCAAGCAAATACGAGCATGCCAGCGACGAGATAAGCTTTTTTACAGACGGGTCAAAAATGGATGGCTCCACTGGTTTCGGTGTTTTTAACGTTTTTCATAGCGCCTACTTTAAGCTGAAAGAGCCTAGTTCCGTGTATACCGCTGAGCTAGCTGCTGTACACTATTCACTTGAGCATATTGCATCCCTACCTCCTGACCATTTCTTTATCTTCACCGACAGTCTAAGTACCCTGGAGGCTGTTCGGTCAATGAAACCTGTAAAGCACTCAGCGTATCTTCTAACCGGGATACGGAAAGCTTTGAGTGCTTTATCAAAACGGTCATTCACAATCACCATGGCTTGGGTCCCTTCTCATTGCTCGATCCCGGGAAATGAGAAAGCGGACTCTTTGGCTAAGGTGGGCGCCGTGGAAGGTGATATTTACGATCGGCAAATCACCTTCGATGAATTTTTCTCATTAGTTCGTCAGGAAACCTTGATCAGCTGGCAGCAGAAATGGACAAATGGGGAGCTGGGTAGATGGCTGTATTCAATTCGCCCGCAGGTGTCGAAGCGTCCATGGTTAAAAAAATTGAATATAGGACGAGACTTCATTCGAACCATGTGTCGTCTAATGTCCAATCACCACACTTTAAATGCACATCTTTTCAGAGTGGGGCTCTCGGAAAGTAATCTCTGTGTTTGCGGCGAGGATTATCAGGGCATTGATCATGTCGTGTGGGCGTGCGAGGAGAATCGCGGCCCCAGATCTGCATTAACTGAACATCTCCGGTTCCGAGGAAAACAACCAAAGCCTATTAGAGAAGTGTTGGCGGGCCTTGATCTCGAATACATGTCCCTCGTCCACCAATTTGTTAAAGTTGCTGATGTAAGATTGTGATCTTAGTCTGCCCACCCCCTAGTCTGTCGTTCCCCTTCTCGAATGTCTTCCTCTTGTTGTTCATTTCAATGTCTGTCGTTAACCCCTTTCGTATGTCTTCCTCTCATTGTTGTCTCCCGAATAAATGTTTGTCCCGTTACAGATGTGAAACATCGCCAAGAATGTCAACCCAAGCTTTTGATTAGCAGATTTATTTGATCACAAATCGTATCGAATATCCTTTAACCCCATAGCTAAGGATATCGTTCAACAAAAGCCGCTTGGTGCGGTTTGACAGAACCCCGTTCAATTGTTCTGCAAAGTACATTCATGGATACATACTCAGCAGTTTCGACAAATCGACGAAAACAATAATGATAATTCATATACTTTTCCGGCCAAAGGCCTTGACAGACGATCTTTAATAAAAATAATTAAAACCTGCCTCAAGTGAGTACATCAAGATTTGAAGCGATAAATTTGATTCCAATCATCTGTTCACTTTTCTCATTGAACTCAAATTGATAAAGATTGTAGTAGTGAAAGAAAGTATGACAAAATTGGAGAAAACCAATTTTTCCAATATTTTTATTTTTCGGAATTTATATAGACCGTATTTAGTTACTAATGGCATGTTTTGCATTCCCCTACGAATCTCATATTTCCTCATTTTTTTCACATGCATCACTCCCTCACGATTAGGGAACTTTTTTTTTGCAAAAGTAATGATTTCACAACAATATTTACTTTTTCAGATAAGAAAATGCTTATACTGTTGTATATTTAAATACAAATACAAATTTGTTGCACAGGTCACATCACTTTCCATGGTTCTGATTACCTTTCCCAACTAACACAACTTTCTTTCCGTGGTAATTGTGGAGATGCAGAGGTGTTGTCGATCTTTAGCAGCAACAATGACTACACACTAACATTCCCTTCCTTTCGGAACTGCAACGTACATGTGGGATGGGGCTTTCAATTAATTATTCTTCTTATCTCATTTTATAGATCGAGCAATGGCGCTTAACCGATACGGATGGGTCAAATATGACCCAAGGCGAAAATCAGCTGTCAAAAATCAGTTTTAAGAGATAGAGCTTTGCTTTCTTCAGGAAAAATGTTCAAAATTAACTGCTCCATCTAGGAAAAATATTGCACAGGTCAGGTTACGGGCACTACGATGACCTAGAGCATCCAAACTGTCCTTAAGTTGTAATTTTGATGTTCTTATGAATCAGCACCATACTTTACCATATTCTTGTTAAATAATTGAAATTGAAATGCTTAATTACAAAATCCAGAGCCTGCCCAGTAGTATAACAGATCTTTTTCAATATCTACGATACTCGAAACTGTCCTTGAATTCAGATCCTAACGTTCAAATCGATCAACAAGAAGATCTACGTTGTCCTCACTATTTTTATGAGTTGGAATAGCTCCACATTACACAAAACCATTACAGACACATTACAGACTTCACTCGACATCTACGACTCTCCAAACTATCCTTGAGTATAGATCTTAATATTCAAATCGATCAACATGAAGATTTTCGATGTTTAAACTATTTTTTATGAATTGGAATAGCTCCACGGAACTTCACTACATCATTACAGACAAACTACAGAATTCGTTCGACATCTACGACACTCCAAACTATCCTTGAGTACAGATCTTATTATGCAAATCGATCAACACGAAGATCTTTGATGTCCTTACTAAAAGACAGGAACACCGTCTTCGACCAGAGGTCGAACAGACTGAACACTTAACACCTAGCATTAGACAACGGACACATAACACCCAGTGGAACAGGGGAGGATGTTTCGATCACGAAAAGTTTCCTCCTTACCTGGACGGGAATCGAACCCACACTCCATAGCGCATGCGTCTAGACGACTGACGTCGCTAACCGCACGGCTACGAAGCCCAGTTTTATGCGTTGGAATAGCTCCAAGGTACCTCGTAACACCATTCCAGACACACCACAGATTTGGATCAATATCTACGACACTCCAAGCTATCCTTGAGTACAGATCTTAATGTTCAAATCGATCAACATGAAGATCTCCCGTGTCTCAACTATTTTCATGAGTTGGTTCAACGGAACTTCATTACACCATTACAGACAAACTACAGAATTCGTTCGACATCTACGACACTCCGAACTATCCTTGAGTACAGATCTTAATATTCAAATCGATCAACATGAAGATCTTCGATGTCCTCACTAGTTTTATGAGTTGGGATAGCTCCAAGGTGCCTCGTAAGACCATTACAGACGCACCACAGAATTCGTTCAATATCTACGCAAGGATGTTATCGATCATTTAGTAATCTGCGTTTGATCATTTAGTAGTTTGTCTATAACTCAATCCAGAGTCTGAATTCCAAAATGTGTTATATGGTGGACTTCTGCGAAGGTTTTTTATATATCTGCCTAATATATCGATGTTTAAATTCCACCATTGAATAAGTTACAGTGCTAGTTGTAGTAACTTATACTAAATGATAACAAAATTCCAATCATTCAGTATAAGCTACTGCTACTAGCTCTATAGCTCTATTATCAGTAAAATTCAAACATCGAACTGTTAGGCAGAGTTGTAGATAAACCTTTGAATTAGAAGTCCACCATACTACACATTTTGAAATCTAGCCTCTGGAATGTGTTATTGACAAACTACTAAATGATCGAACGCAGATTACTAAATGATCGATAACATCCTTGTATCTACGACACTCCAAACTGTCCTTGAGTACAGATCTTAATATTCAAAACGATATACAAGATCTTGGATGTCTCAACTATTTTTATATGTTGGAATAGCTCCATGAAACTTCGTTACACTATTATAGACACATTACAGAATTTTTGAACTTAAACGACAAAATAAACTGTCTTTGAGCACAGATCCTAATATTCAAATCGTTCAACAAGAAGATCTTTGTTGTCCCCACTATTTTTATGAATGGGAATAGCTCCACGGTACCTCGTAACACCACTACAGACACACTACATACTTCGGTCGACATCTACGCCTCTCCAAACTATCCTTGAGTACAGATTCCAATATTCAAATCAATCAACTTGAAGATCCTCGATGTCCCTACTGGTTTTATGATACATCCAACCATTACACCATTACAGACACACTACGGAATTCGTTCAATTCTACGACACTCTGTCTTTGAGTACAGATCTTAATATTCGAAACAATCAACATGAAAATCTTCGATGACTTAACTATTTTTATGAGTTGGAATAGCTCATGTATGGTATCGTAGATATTATTTGTATATGCTGGTGTAATGATGTCCCGTGGGGCTTCTAAAACTAACATACAAGCTCGAGAACCTATGGATTCTTCTTCTTCTTCTTCGTTGACATTACATCTCCCACTGGGGCATTGCCACCTCGCAGCTTAGTGTTCATTCAGCACTTCCACAGTTATTAACTGCGAGGTTTCTAAGCCAAGTTACCATTTCTGCATTTGTATATCATGCCACCGTCAGCATAGTATTTTTTGTAGCCGCGCATCTTACCGCACGGATAAGGAGGGCCCCTTACCTATGGATTACTCTGTTGATCTTGTAGACCTCCAATATATGAACACAAGAATGCTTTGGAGTACCGAATATATTCTGGGAATGTTATAATTTTCGTATACTGGTGTATTGATGTCTGATGATGTTTTTGCAACTGATACATAAGCTAAATAGCCATTGAATCAATCTGTTGGTCTTTTAGACCCCCAACATCTGAATTCAAGAATGGTTTGAAGTATCGAAAATTTTCTAGGAAAATTGTATACAAAATACTGGTGTAATGTTGTCCCATGTGGCTTCACCAACTAAAACACAAGCTCGGAAACGTATGTGTTGGTGTTGTAGTCCTCCAATATCTGAACTCAAGAATGGTTTGGAGTACCGTAGCTATTCTGGGAATGTTTAATTTCTTATATACTGATGTAATGATGTCCCATGGGGCTTCACCAAATAACACACAAGCTCGGAAACTTATGAATCACTCTTTTGGTCAATATCTGAACTCAAGAATGATTTTGAGTACCGCAGGAACTCTAGGAATGTTGTGATTTGTATATACTGGTGTAATTATGTCCCATGGGGTTGCTCAACTAACACACAAGCTCAGGACCGTATGAATCACTCTGTTGGTGTGGTAGACCTTCAATATCTGATCTCAAGAATGGTTTGGAGTATCTTAGCTATTCTGGGAATGCTGAATTTTTCAAATACTGATGTAATGATGTCTAATGGGGTTTCTACAACTAACAAACAAGCTCAGGAACCTATGAATTACTCTGTTGATCTTGTAGACCTTCAAGACCTGAACTCAAGTATAGTTTGGAGTATCGTTGATGTTCTGGTAACACTGCGATTTACTAAAAATAGTTTAATTATGTCTCAAGTATCATTTCCAACTTCATATTAGGATTGAGGCCCCGTAAAACGCTTTGTTGTTTATGTAGACCATTAAGATCTGAACTCAATGAAGGTTTGGAAGCCCTTAAAGATCTCAAAAAAAAAAATTTCCCCCATATTTCTACTTTTTTATGGTTTGCATCCGTTTTTGAAGCAGTATGTCCAAAATTTATGTTGAAATACGGCGAAAAAAAAAATCCGTATCGAATCGGTTAAACCTAGGCTCATTAGCCAAGGCAAATCTTATAACTTGTCCCATCCCAGAAGATTCAACATCTAGAAAAACGAAGTGGCATAAATTTCTTAGCATGCTCACTCCCAACGTCTTGTTAAAAATTACAATATCATTTGCTCATAATGATACTCCTAAACTATATACCCTTCCAACTATCTGACTCCTTGACATCTATGAGGGCGACGGTGAGGCGTTGGCCTCTCGTGAAGTAGATGTCATATCACTATTTCTTCCCCTTCCCATGGAACGAAGAAGATGGGCGTGGCCGACAATGGTAGCTTTCATGCTTTATCATTTTGGACCCCCAATCGGGTTGCCATTAAATCCCAAATAGTAATTTATAAGCAGTTGGGGTAAGGAAGCTAAAGAATATACATGACAGCTATCAGTATGCAATCTACGAAATATTTCGTTACAACGCAACGCAACACAATGCAAAATAAAAAACATGAAAATAAAGAAATTATAAATCGACATTTTGGAAGATTATTTTATTTATTACTAGCAGACCCGTCGAACTTCGTCTCGTCCAAAATAATTAGTTAGCACAAACATTTATTTTGTATTATTATTGTCTTTAAAAACCTTCACATGTCGAATTTTGTTCCATTTGCTTGATTCGTTATCGAGTTATGCAGAAATCGTTGTGTCATTTGTATGGGAGCCCTTCCCCCTTCTAGAGCGGGAGGGGTCTCAACTAGAGGCCTGAATAAGAGAAACGCGGATAGAAAATATGATTCTGCCAACACTGCAGTCAATCTTCTTCATCGAAGACCAACACATGAAAAGGAAGAAATGGTTTATGTAGATAAAATCTCACAATCCGCTATTTAATGTGTCCACATCACATAACAATAGAATCCAAAAAACAATGCAATTTTATTTCATGATCTATAAATAACTTTCATATTTTATTGCAAACAAATGTTAAATTCATTAAAATTTGTTTATTAAAAAATGGTACAAAATCGAATTTAGCCGTTTTCAGTATTTGAGCCAACATATTGGCTGCTTGACAGGTCTCCTGCTCGATTGGCTGCTGTTTTTTGACGGTTTGATTGGCGGCACATACCTATCCGCGTTTCTCTTATTCAGGCCTCTAGTCTCAACCTATCATAGAAACATTTCTAATCAACAAAAACCTCAACATGCCACATTTGGATCCATTTGCTTGATTAGTTCCTGACTTATGTATAAATTTGTGTTACATTTGTATGGGAGCCCACTTTCCAGAGGGGGGGGGGGTCTTCCGCCATCTTAAGAACCTTCCCCGGCCCGAAAAACCCCTGTATACAGAATTTCACGCCGATCGGTTCAGTAGTCTATAAGGGTAAGACAGACAGAACTTCATTTTTATGTATATAGATTATCTCAGTAATGTGTTTCACAGTAAAGTTGGAAAGCATCTTTCGTATCATTAGTACCATTTTCTGAGCTGTTTTTTACAATTTTATAAGGTCCGAAAATGTAACCTCATCAATCGAATAGGATACTCACCAAATAACATTCTCGTTGATCAGCATAACAGTGGACAGCGAGTCATTCCTGTAGGCTCTATAAGCTCCACATAATCATAAGCAGAAGGGCATACCCAGGCTTCCGTCCTACACTCATACACAGGCCTTCCCCTTGAGCGATTGATAATCACGCGTATCGCGAAAACCATCCATGCATCCTCCCTTCTCGCATCCACAGATGACACATTCCTCACGCAATTTTTCTCGTCACTTTCTCGATCTTCGCCACGATCTCCCCGTGCATGCAGGATGCAACCGAGGCGGCACAAAAAATAACAGAATCATCAACCTTTCTGGTCATTATCACTAGCCTGCTACCGATTCAGGTGTATGCGTTCCATGCCTGCACGCTTCCTCTCTTCACAACACTAGCGTAATAACAAACAACTCTCGGACCTCGAGGGAACGGGGTATGTCGGCGTTGGCCGACAGGAAGAGGTAAAAATAAACACACCTGTGGACCGCAAAGGGGTTCCTCGCTGGGCCGTTCGTTGATATCACTTTGGCAAGTTTGTCTCCTCGATGAAAACGTGTTTTGATTCTGTGTGCGAGTAGGAAATTCCTCCTGACGATCGAAACTCACACCAACAGCATTGAGCAACTTTGACAGGTTGGAGAATAATTACACTGACTGGGTTGCAGCGATTTTAAATTGATCTCTTGACACCAATTGCATGAATTGTTTACATTCCAGAGATTAATGTTTTATGATTAAAACATCGAATTAGGCAATCAAATCTTTGCAAATCATCAAAATAGATCCTCTCGATCGCGATCTAAATTTTCATGCACACAAGCACGGGTTTGTACTTTTTCTAAACCGGGACTCGGATACACTCACACCAACTTGCTCCACCACTGCAGCATAACGAATAAGCAGGTTCAAAACACCACTACAACACCCAATCACCCAAAGAAGTATGCGAGTAAGGAAGATAATAACACATTCCATACATTTCACCAAAATTGCATTTTACAATAATTTTCACCGATTGCATCCACATGACTTAACACGACTTAACTTAACGATCAAACTACGCCTATTAGGTCAATTAATCCACCCTCGATTTTCCAATCAACTCATCCGATTCAGCCAGAATCACTGGGAATGATTGTGGTCCCGATTGGTGCTCCAGCAGGGCGCTCCAGCGCTGATTGGGACCCCTTCTCGGTGATTTAGTACCACCACTAATACAAACACACGCATATGGGCATTCGCGTATACGCGCTACCGCGAGTCAAAACGCAAAACAACAACCGATCGCGGGGTCGTCAAGCATCGGCCAGTTCTTCAGGTAAACTGAGCGAAACGGTTCCACGGTTGGTAACTTTAAGTTCGGCTGCTGCATCTGCGGACCTGGTCGCGTATCGCGCGCGCGGATAATGGACCAGAAAAGCCGAGCGCCACCATCTGGGATGGGTGGCGACTTAAGGAAACGTTCACGAAACGGTTCACGGTGGTTCGTGGATTGGATGGAGTTTTGAATTTGGTGTTGGAAAGCTTGCATCAAGTATGGTTGTTCGAACTATGTTCTAGCGACTTGCGCCGTTTTAAAGCGAGGAACCTTGCATGGAAATCTATATGTAAGAAAATTATTTAGCTCTTTTTTAGAGGAATGTTTTCACTGTCATAAGACGAGTTTAGTACTGTGATATCGATCCCAATTCCCTTTCATTCCACCACCTCAGAATCTTTTTGTAATTAAATTTTATAATCTTGAAATCTTTTTTTTTTTTCATTTGAATTTCATTCTCTTTTCAACTGTAGAATATAGTTCGCGTGAAGCGTGACCTCATTACGTAGGACGTTGAAGCAAGGTTCTATGACCATGATGAAAATTTATCAGAATTTATGTAAAAGAAGACGTTTTGCCTTTTTCGTAGAATTGAGCCTGTAAATCTCTATAATAGAGGTAAAAGGGAAAAACAGAATAATGTATTATAAAATACTAGTTGTATGTACCCGACCTTGCTGGGAGTTGCCAGTTTGATTCGCTGGTTTTTAACAATCGGACAATGAATAAACCAATTTGGTCAACAGGATAATTGTATTTTCTTATTGATCGAACGTGGAGCTCGTATATGCCAGCCACTATGCGCTAATAGCGGCGCACCAGATCACGGGTCGTGAAATTCACCACCAATTTCACTTCACAGGCTTAAATCTTCACTCCAGCCTCACCACAGAGTAATCCGTATCACAATATGTCTGGATCACAGATCGTCACGCACGATAATCGCGGCGAATACACGAAATAAAATGCAACTACTGCACAGATATTTCAGAATTGCAAGAAATTTGGTGTTTTGATTGCCTTTATTGGCGCGATAGAGCGATTGAAACAACGCGGGTTTGCTACCGTCCACTTTGGGGTTCTATTTCTTACTGTTGGGTATGGGATGTGTTGTACAATTTCTGTGATCGGTTGAGGGGTTTTTGTTTTAACTTTAACCTTCCTAGTGCATTGGGGTCTATTTTGGCCCAGAGATGATTTAAAAACGTTGTAGCTTTGTAATCAAATGAAATAGGGCGTTAAAATTTTCTGACTTTCCCTAACTTTTGGAAATGAAAATTTTGGGGTGATAACCAGCTATCAGCGACCTCTAGGAACGCCACAACAAAAAAGGTGACACATTGTGCATTAGCAGGTCAAAAATGACCCCAAATTGAATTCGCTCCCAAAAGTTCATTTTCGAACCGATTCTCAATCTTTTGGAACCAAATTGAAGGTATGGAATCCGCGGATGTCGCTACGGACAGATTTTTGCAATTTGGCCATTCTGGTTCCCAGGAATCGATGTTGAAGGAACATGGATTCTTAGGCCAATTTTTGGCCTGTTTTCTTGCCTTTCGAAGGGTTATTTTGGAAATGCTCATAATTTTGCGTAGCAATAATTCCAATAGAATGTACCCATTGTCCATTTCCATGGATCAACACAATTCCTGGTTATTTCACGGTCCGGTGTCCCTCCGGAAGACCCAGAACATCCGTAGAAGTGGTCAATTCATTGAACTCATCCTAGAAGAGCGCGGTTTTTTCCAAAGCTTTTAATTATCGAACGCTGAGTAGCAAATGATTGTGGTGACCCATTTTGATGGACCTGTGTGGCCTCCGAAGGTTCTCCAGGAGATCCGGAACGTCCGTAAAAGTGGTCTATTTTTTAAACTTATCATAAAAGGGTGCGGTTTTTTCCAAAGCTTTTCATTATCGAACGCTGAGGAACAAATGATTATGGTGACCCATTGTGATAGACCTGAGTGGCCACCGGAGTTCCTCCAGAAGATCCGGAACATCCGTAAAAACGGTCAATTCATGGAACTCATCCTAGAAGTGCGCTTTTTTCCCAAAGCTTTTCATTATCGTACTTTGAGTAACAAATGATTGTGGTAACCCATTTTGGTGGACCTGGGTGGCCACCGGAGGTCCTCCAGTAGATCCGGAACGTCCGTAAAAATTGTCAATTCATGGAACTCATCCTAGAAGTGCCCGGTTTTTTCCAAAGCTTTTCATTATAGTACTTCGAGTAACAAATGATTGTGGGGACCTATTTTGGTGGACCTGGGTGGCCACCGGAGGTGCTCCAGAAGATCCGGAACGTCCGTAAAAATGGTCAATTCATGAAACCTGTCATAGAAGAGCGCGGTTTTTTCCAAAGCTTTTTATTATCGAACTACGAGTAACAAATGATTGTGGTGACCCATTTTGGTGGACCTGGGTGGCCACCGGAGGTCCTCCAGTAGATCCGGAACGTCCGTAAAAATGGCCAATTCATGAAACTTATCATAAAAGGGTGCGGTTTTTCCAAAGCTTTTCCTCATAGTACTTTGAGTAACATACAAATGATTGCGGTGACCTATTTTGGTGGACCTGGGCGGCCACCGGAAGTGCTCCAGAAGATCCGGAACGTCCGTAAAAATTGTCAATTCATGGAACTCATCCTAGAAGTGCCCGTTTTTTTCCAAAGCTTTTCATTATCGTACTTAGAGTAACAAATGATTGTGGGGACCTATTTTGGTGGACCTGGGTGGCCACCGGAGGTGCTCTAGAAGATCCGGAACGTCCGTAAAAATGGACAATTCATAAAACTTATCATAAAAGGGTGCGGTTTTTTCCAAAGCTTTTCATTATCGAACACTGAGTAACAAATGATTATGGTAACCCAGTGTGATGGACCTGAGTGGCCACCGGAGTTCCTCAAGAAGATCCGGAACATCCGTAGAAGTTGTCGATTCATAAAACTCACCATAGAATAGCTGAATCACCGAACGCTGAGTAATAAATGATTATGATGACCCTTTTTGAAGGACCTGGGTGGCCACCGAGGTCTTCCGGAAGATTCGGAACGTCCGTTAAAGTGGTCAATTCATGAAACTCATCATGGAAGAGTGCGATTTTTACAAAGCTACTCTGAGTAACAAAAGATAGTGGTAATGTTCTTGAGTAGCTACCGGAGGTCCTTTCTAAGATCCGGAACATTCGTAGAAATGTTCATTCCATGTAACTCATCATAGAAGAACGCGGCTTTTGTAAAGCTTTTTATTAACATTCTCTGAGTTATAGAAAATTATCGCTACCCATTCTTATGGACCTGAGTGGCCCCTCCTTTATGAATAATGCCCGTAATATTCCTAAAAGCTGCAAACTAACGAATCTCGAATCATAGGAGAATGGTTTTACAAAAAATCTATTATCGAAATCTGAGCAAGATATTTTTGTCGTGACTTGAATGGACTTGAATGGCCAGTGGAGGCCCTCTCGTAATCCATACACATGAAGAGATCACTGGATGTCCTTCTAAAGTTCCTACGGATTGGTCAACACTTGATACTCATCCTACTAGAACACGATCTTTTGAAAACTGTTTGTTATTCTACTTATTGATCATCTCATGAAGGTTGTTGTGATGCTTTCTGCGGAGCCCTCCTTTCCCGTGCGGTAAGATTTGCGGCTACAAAGCAAGATCATGCTGAGGGTAGCGGGGTTCGTTTCCCGGTCCGGCCTAGGAAGTTTTTGGGTTGGAAATTTTCTCGACTTCTCTGGGCATAAAAGTTTCATCATGTTAGCCTAATAAAACAGTATCAACCCAGTTTTGTCACTTCGCGATATTGTCTGCCCACGATTTTCTCTCGTTTTCGAACCGATTTTATCACGTTTTCGACCTGATATTTTCACCCTAAAAATTTAAGAAAATTTAAGGTGTTCTTTTTATAGTTGAACGTCTTTGTTGCCATTATAG